>NC_137688.1:31342631-31345131 GCF_963989245.1 Nansenia antarctica
TTACCACAGTCAAATAAGTAGCCTTGAGAACCGATGGTTCTGGAGCCTAATGGCCCATCCGTTTTCCGTAGCGTGAGGCGGCTTGATGTACAAGTACACCCCCCCTGGACATGACGCTGGTACGTCGCAGGGTCTTACCCCCCAATCCAACCCTTAATGCTGAGTGCCAAACAGGGAGGCCCAGGGTTCAACATTAACGCAACAACAGACGGCGCAGGCGCCAGACCAGACTAGATGATCGTGGAGTGAAGATATTCTTAAAGCGTACGCTCCTGTTGATCACCCACCGCATCGCGTACGCTATAAATAATATCTTCACTCCACGATCATCTAGTCTGGTCTGGCGCCTGTTGTTCTTCCTGCACACAGGTAAACATATCCAGGTAAACATATTTACTTAATGACGATATATCTGTCATTTATTTAATTCAGCGTTTCCACAAGACTGCTATGAACGTTCTGCTGAAGACTGTCGAAGAAACACCGGCGATGTCCCGGTCGCTCGGAATCAAACGCCCCGCTTGAATCCCCCTGCTCGTATCGACAGAGAACACACACCTTTTAAACGATCTATCTCAACCCGGCTTTTAGCAGAGACGGGCACTTGCTCGCTTCGATGTTGTTTATCGGCGACTCTGCACTTATTGGGGGTTTTATGGTGTATATATCACCTCTAGGACAGAGAGGTGGTTGTGGAGAACTCTCTGCATTATCAAACGAGACTGTATCAATAATGTTTTGTGTCCGAATTTATTTGTAGTCAATAAAATTCGTCCCTTGGGGACTCTTGATTCTGTCTGGCTAGGCTTGGTAATACTGATCCAGTGTGTGTGTGTGTGCGTGTGCGTGTGTGTGTGTGTGTATGTGTGTACCTTGGCACACTGCATGTGGTTGCAACCCTCATTCTTCTGGATGGGGGACTTGCAGTTGGCACAGGGTTTAGAGTTCGTCAGCAGCCACAGGCAGTTAGCAGCGTCCTCGTATGCCTCCCCGACTCCTGCCACTGTGGACACACACACACACACACACACACACACACACACGCACGATCAGCACGAACACACATACTGAAGCTAATCAAAGGCGCTCACACACACACACACACACACACACCAGAGATCAGCACAAACACACACACACAGCTCTAGCTGAACAAAGACACCCACACACACTCAAGCTGAGCAGAAACACACACGCACGCACACTCACACACACTCACGCACGCACACTCACACACACACACACACACACACACACACACACACACACACACAAACACACACACACACACACACACAAGGACCCTCCTCCACACTCACGCTCCTCTGGCTTCATCTCGGCCACCTTCCTCAGCCACAGCCTCCAGGTCTGACAGTCGCAGGGCTCATGGGCCTCGCCCAGGCACTCCCTGCAGAGACACACACTGTTACCTGATCACGTGTGTGTGTGGGTGTGTGTGTGTGTGTGTGTGTGTGTATGTATAGTGTGTGTACCAGCAGAAGAGGTGTGTGTGTGTGTGTGTGTATATACAGTGTGTGTGTGTGTGTGTGTGTGTGTGTGTGTGTGTGTGTGTGTGTGTGTGTATGTATAGTGTGTGTACCAGCAGAAGAGGTGTGTGTGTGTGTGTGTGTATACAGTGTGTGTGTGTGTGTGTGTGTGTGTGTGTGTGTGTGTGTGTGTGTGCGTGCGTACCAGCAGAAGAGGTGTGTGTGTGTGTGTGTGTATACAATGTGTGTGTGTGTGTGTGTGTGTACCAGCAAAAGAGGTGTGTGTGTGTGTGTACCAGCAGAAGAGGTGTGTGTGTGTGTATGTGTATGTGTGTATATACAGTGTGTGTACCAGCAGAAGAGGTGTGTGTGTGTATACAGTGTGTGTGTGTGTACCAGCAGAAGAGGTGTCTGTGTGTGTATGTATAGTGTGTGTGTGTGTGTGTGTGTGTGTACCAGCAGAACAGGTGTCCCTTGCCACAGTCGACGGCGGGGGAGGGCAGCAGGGGGAAGGTGTGCTGGTCAGAGTCTCCGGGGCCGGGCCGCGTCAGACGCACCGCGCGCTCACACCGCACCGCAGGACACCACCGGATGGCTGGGTTGTTCTCCACAAACGCCTGGAGGGGAGGGGGAGGGAGGGAGAGAGGGAGGGAGGAGAGGGGGGAGGGAGGGAGGAGAGGGGGGAGGGAGGGAGGAGAGGGGGGGAGGGAGGGAGGGGAGGGGAGAGAGGGAGAGAGAAAAAGGAAAGAGAGAGAGGAGGAGAGATAGAGAGATAGAGAGTTATCAGAAGAGAGGCACTTTGCCTTGGGTTTATTTATCTAGGTGAGTCACATTAAGATAATAAATAAATAAATAAAACAGCCAGAGAAACCTGGGGGGGTATTCCATCAATGTCGCTCAAGGACAATCCAGGCTTATTTTGTGATAAGTTTTGCGACACTTATAAAAAAACATTTGGGCTTATTCTGATAGGTTACGCTTATACAAAATAAGCCTGGATTTTCCTTGAGCGA
>NC_137688.1:31350131-31352631 GCF_963989245.1 Nansenia antarctica
GGGGCCCTAGGACAGAGCCTTGGGGTACCCCAGTGGTGAGGGTTCGTAGAGAAGACAACGATTCTCTCCAAGTCACCTGGAAGGAGCGACCCGCCAGGTAGGAAGCAAACCAGGAGTGTGCGGTGCCAGAGATGCCCAGTTCTGAGAGGATGGAGAGAAGGATCTGGTGGTTGACTGTGTGGAAGGCAGCAGACAGGTCCAGGAGGATGAGAACAGAGGAGAGGGAGGAAGCTTGAGCAGAGTGGAGGGCCTCCGTGACAGGAAGGAGAGCAGTCTCACACCCCCCCCCCATCCTCACCAGCAGCGTAGTGCAGACACCCCCCCCTCCTCCTCACCCCCCCTCACCTCCACACAGCTTTTCAGGCCTGCAGCAGCAGCGTAGTGCAGACAGACAGGCAGCAGCAGAGAGACAGACAGACAGGCAGCAGCAGAGAGACAGACCCCCCCTCCCCCTCCTCCTCACCTCCACACAGCTCTTCAGGCCGGCAGCAGCAGCGTAGTGCAGACAGGTGCTGTGGTGGTTGTCGGTGGCGTTCACGTTGGCTCTCTCATACTGACCCCTGTCCAGCCTTGCCCCGGTCCAGCTCAGGATCATCTACACACACACACACACACACACACACACACACACACACACACACACACACACATAGAGCAATATTATTGGTTAAATGGGTGGCTTCTAGTGTGTGTGTGTGTGTGTGTGTGTGTGTGTGTGTGTGTGTGTGTGTGTGTGTGTGTGTGTGTGTGTGTGTGCGCTTGTTGGGGGTTGAGGCTAATGTTGAAAAATATCGATCTCCACTTTCCTCTCTTCTTCAATCCTTTCCCGTTCATAACTCCTTCTCTTCCCTCCCTCCCTCCCTCCCTCCATCTCCCCCACACACAACCAGTAATAATGCTGTGTGTGTGTGTGTGTGTACCTGCAGACTGTCGGCCCTGCGCTGCTCGTCCCTCTGTGGCCGTGCCAGCCTGGGCGACAGCGCCCCCTCTGGCAGCAGCAGGATCTGCGGACCCTGACACAGCACGTGCAGACACGTCTCGTTGTGGAGGTTCCTCTTGTTGGGGTTCCCCTCCTTACTGAACAGAAAGGACCTGAGAGATGGAGGGAAGGAGGGAAGGGGGGGGGGGTGAGAGAGGGAGAGAGGGGAGGGGGCAGAGAGAGAGAGAGAGAGAGGGGAGGGGGCAGAGAGAGAGAAAGCGAAGGGGGGTGGGAGAGAAATTAGGGGAGAAGGGTGGAGGGAGAGGGGAGAGAGAGAGAAAGAAAGAGAGAAGGAGATATGGAGGGAGAGAGAGAGAGAGATGATGGGAACGAGAGAGAGAGAGAGAGAGAGAGAGAGAGAGAGAGAGAGAGAGAGAGAGAGAGAGAGAGAGAGAGAGAGAGAGGGTCATGATGAGAGAGAGAGATGAGGGTTAGGTCAGACAGAAATACTGATTCTCCCTGACACGCCTTGCTAACCCCATGTACCTCTATGGGATGACACGGCCATGCAGCCCATTATGTAACCTGCTTCAGACCAGGAAGTCTTTGGACATCAGAGAGTCTCATTACCCAGAGACGCTCCAGACAGCACACTCTGTCCTGACACACAGACAGACAGACACACACATAGACAGACAGAGACACACACACACACACACACACACACACACACACACACACACACACACAGACAGGCAGACAGGCAGCAGCAGAGAGACAGACAGACAGCAGCAGAGAGACAGGCAGGCAGCAGAGAGAGACAGACAGACAGACAGACACACACAGACAGACACAGACAGACACACAGACAGACAGACAGAGGCAGCAGAGGGACAGACAGACAGGCAGCAGAGGGACAGACAGACAGGCAGCAGAGGGACAGACAGACAGGCAGGTAGGGCAGCAGACAGACAGACAGACAGCAGCAGAGAGACAGACAGGCAGGCAGCAGCAGAGGGACAGACAGACAGACAGGCAGGCAGGGCAGCAGACAGACAGACAGACAGCAGCAGAGAGAGACAGACAGGCAGGCAGCAGCAGAGGGACAGACAGACAGACAGTCAGGCAGGCAGGGCAGCAGACAGACAAGCAGCAGCAGAGAGACAGACAGACAGGCAGCAGAGAGACAGAGAGACAGACAGGCAGGCAGCAGCAGAGAGAGACAGACAGACAGACAGGCAGCAGCAGAGAGACAGACAGGCAGCAGCAGAGAGACAGACAGGCAGCAGAGAGAGACAGACAGACAGACAGGCAGCAGCAGCCCTGAGGTAGTTTATGGTCTCTCTCTGTCAGCCTGCTGTCTAAGACTCCATTTACTGATTAACTCCTCTCCTCTCCCCTCCTCTCCTCCTCCTCCTGCTGTTTCATCCCCCGCTTTTCACTTCTTTCTCTTTCTCCTCCTCGTCCTAGCACTCTCTGCACTCCTTCACCCCTCTTACCCTCCTCTCCCTCCTCCTCTCCCTCCTCCTCTCCTACCTTCCCCCTCTTCCTCTCTTCCTCCTAAGATGGAACCACTCAGCA
>NC_137688.1:31357631-31402631 GCF_963989245.1 Nansenia antarctica
CCACACACACACACACACACACACACACACACACACACCTGTATTCGCCCTTGTTTATAAACATCCAGGGTGTGTCCAGCATTTGATTATTTTCTGCTCCAGTAAACCTGCGGTAGACATTGTGACTGAGCGTGTGTGTGCGTGCGTGTGTGTGTGTGTATGGTGGTTGAGAAGGGGTGTGTGTGTGTGCGTGCGTGCTTGAGCATTCGGTTATTGTAGTTTATAGGTCATGCTGTCTGCTCCACGCCCTGTAGCTTACTTCCAACTGACTTCATCCTTCCCTCTCTATCGCTCCACTGTTCTAGCCCATACAGTCCTGTCCAGCTCCACTGTTCTAGCCCATACAGTCCTGTCCAGCTCCACTGTTCTAGCCCATACAGTCCTGTCCAGCTCCACTGTTCTAGCCCATACAGTCCTGTCCAGCTCCACTGTTCTAGCCCATACAGTCCTGTCCAGCTCCACTGCTCTAGCCCATAGTCCTGTCCAGCTCCACTGTTCTAGCCCATACAGTCCTGTCCAGCTCCACTGTTCTAGCCCATACAGTCCTGCCCAGCTCCACTGTTCTAGCCCATACAGTCCTGTCCAGCTCCACTGTTCTAGCCCATACAGTCCTGCCCAGCTCCACTGTTCTAGCCCATACAGTCCTGTCCAGCTCCACTGTTCTAGCCCATACAGTCCTGTCCAGCTCCACTGTTCTAGCCCATACAGTCCTGTCCAGCTCCACTGTTCTAGCCCATACAGTCCTGCCCAGCTCCACTGTTCTAGCCCATACAGTCCTGTCCAGCTCCGTCCTACACTTCACCATCAGTTAGCCTCTGTCTGAGCTCTCCATTTCTACACACTCTCAAAGCCTCACCACTACACACTGTCTCTTTACCCCCATCACCTCTGACCCTCACATGACAGCTGACCCCACATGCCCGTTGGTCCCTGTGTTGGTGACAATGACAACACTGTGAATGGCCTACTACTACTACAAGTCCAATATTGTCGTCACAAGTTCATCAGCCGGCTGTCATCGGCATGTATAGGACAGTTCCACCACACAGTCATAAGACTGTCACAACAAGAGCGCTCAACGTGGAAGAGTCAGCATACATAGCCAAAAGACAAAGACCATGCCATGGTTTTTCTCAGTGGCTCTGTGTGTGTGTGTGTGTGTGTGTGTGTGTGTGTGCCCATGCGGCCCCCTGGCTGTACATGTCTAGTTCCTTTGTCCTCCCTGGCTGTCTGTCTGACTGTACACCAGGCTCCATGATGACAGCCTCTCAGCCACCCTGGCTGGTCTGGACTGCGATCTTCTAGCTGATCAAGCGGGAGGTATCGATCTCAGGCTATGAGTTGTTATCAAGCTTCAAGCTTAGTGTGTTACTGTTAACAACAAAAGTGTTCAGACTTGTCAGATGATCATGATGAAGCTAGTAGTAGTAGCTAGCTAACCCAGAACAGAATCACGCCGCCGTGTCATCACCCCCCTGCCAGGCGTGTTGATAAAGGACCGGGCTTCACATTCAACCGGAGAAGCTCCAAGTGTAGAAGTGTGACACCTAGCTAAGCGACCAGGAGAGAGACTTCAGCTGCCTAGCTGTCACACAACGTCACCGGGCTAGCTTTTCTGGCTAGCTCACATTAGCCTGGTAATGTTCCACCAGAGCATCACACAACCATCGCGTTCAGTTACTAGTTTACACCACCGACTTACCTCGTCACCGGCTGGACATCCAGAAAGAATCACACAGGTCGTAGCACTGTTATTTCATCATATTTCGCTCTCGGCTCCCCTCCTCCCTTTCTCCAGAAATCTGTGTTCAGTTGTGCGGGTGTCTGTCTGTCTGTCTGTGAACAGAGCAGCAGCTTCTGTTGTTGTTGCTGCCAGACAGACAGCCATGACGCGCATGCGTAGAACCAAATGCCACTTGCCTGACTTAATCTAATTGGTCAAACGAAAATGTGTCTGGCTCTCTGCTTTTCTTGCCACATCCCCATCACCCAGATCATCTGAATGTGCAGGTGTTGAAATAATACAAAAACAATGATTCCAAAACGTGGTATGTTTATTCGAATGATAAGCAAAAACAGTGCAAACGAGGCGTTGATGTATACGAGACAACATCATGTGCAATTTAAATTGGCAATTTGAAATAAACAATTACAGACAGACATACAGAAAGGTGCATTGAGCATTTGAAAATCACAATAACAGAGTATACAGAGTAATGAGGTAGAGCAACTGAGCAAGCTGTGCAAGGTTAACAACCTGCTGCTGAACAAGTCAAAGACCCAGGAAATCATCGTAGACTTCAGGAGGAAAAAGTCCGAGATCCAGCCCCTGCTCATCGACGGAGAGAGCGTGGAGAGAGTCTCAATTCCTGGGGGTGCACATGCAGGATGACCTGACCTGGAAGGACAACACAAAAGCCACCATCAAGAAGGCACAACAGCGGCTATACATCCTGAGAGTCCTCAGGAAGGAACACAGCAAGCAGGAGATACTGGTGACCTTCTACCGCGGCGCAGTGGAGAGCATCCTCACCTACGGCATCTGCAACTGGTTCTCCAGCTGCACAACCGCGGAGAGAAATGCACTACAGAGAGTCGTGAGAACAGCCCAGAAGATCACCGGCGCCCCCCTCCCCTCTCTGGAAGAGCTGTACAACACACGCTGTCTCAGGAAGGCCTCCAAGATCTCCAGGGACCCAACCCACCCTGGGTACGAACACTTTACCCGGCTGCCCTCGAAAAGGCGGTTCAGGACCATGGCCGCAAGGACAAACAGACTGAAGAACAGCTTCTACCCCAGGGCCGTCCAGGCCCTGAACACAGCAAAGACCTAGGTTCTGGGCCCTGGACAGTCTGGACGGATTGATGGCAGCTGCTGGACTGAAAAAATCAGGTGTAGTGCTGAGGCACAAATATGTACATTTCAAGCCTGCAAACTGCGACACTTTAAATAAATGTGCAATAACACTATGTGCAATATGACAACCCTAGTCGTCTATCTAGTATAGTATAGTGGATAGTGTACATAGCCTTTATTTATGTAAACCAGAAAAGTTTTTCTTTTTTTTCTTTCCTAACACCAGGGGAGCCACCCCTCCTAAATTTCGTTGTTTGGTACCTGTACTGTAGCAATGACAATAAAGACCATTCATTCATTCATTCATTCACACACACACACACACACACACACACACACACACACACACACACACACACACACATACACATACATACACACACACACACACACACGCAAATCAACCCAATTCCCTCCCTCCCCCTATGGACTGCATTGATCGAATTAATAACTAGATGTGTCTGAATTTCTTACAAATAAACAATAAACAAAGACCAAACTGAGACTTATCTTTGGAGCCAAAAAGAAGAGACTAGTGGTGCTGCACACCTAGAACCTCTTTCCATACAATGCAAAGACCAGGTTAGAAATCTCAGTGTCATTTTAGACTCAGTCTTAAGTTTTAACTCCCACATTAAATCAACAAGAAAAAGAGCATGTAAAAGCAATTAAATATGTATAAAAAAAAGGAGGGGGCAGTTTATTTTGCGGTGCTCATGAAGGCTACTCTTCTTTGTAGGATGAGGTGGCAGGCCTTGGCACATTCATTAATGCAGTGTTCACCAGCTAAAAATTTACACAATTTATTATGGTCATTAAAGTCATTAAAATTCATAAATTCATAAAGTCATAAAAGTTTTGATAAAAAGATTTTAAAAAAAAGATAATACCTCCTCATTCATTCAGGTGGTGGAATGTTTTCTGGAATGTTTTTCGTCATCATCCTTCTCTTCCTCCTCCTCTCCGTAGCAGTTCCTCCGGACCTTCTGCAGTAGTCTGAGCAGCGTCTTCTCCACCTCGCTCTGGGAGAACTCTGGCCGTTCAAACTTGTCCTGGCAATGTCGGCAGGCCTGACCCAACGGACGCATCAGCACCGTGCCCCGCCCAGAAGAGTTCAACAGGCGGTACCAGAACACCACCATGACCCGCGTTGATGGCCAGGTGTTAAAGCACGAACCACACTTGAACCTGAGGGGGGTGGGGAGAGAGAGAGGGGGGAGGGAGAGAGAGAGGGGGGAGAGGGGGAGAGAGAGGGGAGAGAGGGAGAGAGGGGGGAGGGGGGGAGAGAGGGAAAGAGGGGGGAGGGAGGGAGAGAGGGGGAGGGAGGGAGAAAGGGGGGGGGGGGGAGGGGGGGAGGGAGGGAGAGAGGGGGGGAGGGAGGAAGAGAGGGGGGGGAGAGAGAGAGGGGGGAGAGGGGGAGAGAGAGAGGGGGGGAGAGGGGGAGAGAGAGAGGGGGGAGAGGGGAGAGAGTGAGTGAGGGAGGGAGGGAGGGAGAGAGGGAAAAAAGAGTGTTTCAGTGGTGAGTGAGGACAATTAGTATTTGGGTGAAAAAAAGAAAGAAAAGTTCCATAGCCGACTCCATTGAGCAGAATTGAAAACCCTAGCTGCAGTGCCCTAGCTGCAGTACCCTAGCTGCAGTACCGTGCTTTCACCACACAGAGGCCCTGCAGCACTACTTTCCAAAAGACTACATGGCAACTACAAGTTGGACAACTACAAGTTGGACAACTACAAGTCCCACCTGATCAGCTGTTCAGACCAAGGCTTCAGACTGAGTGGGGCACTGACTATGTTGGGGAAGATTTAATTGGCCAGTCAAGACCTTTCTACTTTTTGGCCCTGAAAAACTCCCCAGTTGCTATGGCACTATGGTTTGGATTATGTATGATGAAGCACCATCCCATGAATTTGAAGGCATTTGCTTCTTGCACTCGAGCAGACAAAATGCCAGTTCTTGTGCCAGCTAGACATGACCAAACCTAATAATATATATATATATAATAATATAACACCCCCTGCTCTATGTTTCACATTTGAACCATGTTTCACATTTGAGATGGTACCCTTTGGTACATTAAAATTTTCATCTTATCTTCCCACACAAGACTTTTTTCCAGACATTTGCTGGCTTTTTAAAAAATATTTTTTATATATGTCTCAGATAAAAAATCTGTTAAGATTTAGAAAATCCTTATATGTGTACCAGGCTTTAGGCAGGGTGCTGTATATTCACAGTAAAAAAAAGAAACAACTGACTGTCCGTGAGCAAAGTGGTTGAAGATCTTCCAGCCCCTCTCCTCCTCCTCCTCTGGGAGTGTTTCTGTCAGGCTGTAGTTGGTCTGGAAGGTCCACTTGTCATCACAGTCCTGCAGTTCCTCATTCACCTTCTCCTCAAAGGTCTCTGACCACAGAGTGGGGCCTAGGAGAGTCAAGTACCAGACAATGAAATGCAGTTCAGCATCTAACCAGTAGTGCTGTAACAATTCTGGAGTATTGTATTTTGACTGTACATATCTGTGCTGGTGTGTATGTTTATACTAACAAGATTATTGCTTTCATCAACAGGAGAGCTGATTGGTGTGGACTACCTGTACAGCCAGACAGGGAGAACCCTGCAGGACATGGACCCTGAGGCAGAGGATGTTGACCAGCTGCTGGAGGACCTGGACATGAAGGAGGAACTAGAGAATGAGGACTTCCAAGACGACACCATTGACCCCACAGTTGCTAGCCATTTTACTTTCATTTTTTGCTTTGCGTCCCACCACCATATTGCACAAGTTCAAGTAGTAGTCAGGTGGTGCATAAAATGCTGTGCAGGTAGCAGTGAGACATAGACGGTGTGTATGACAGTGTATTACATCTCATTGCTACCTGCACAGCATTTTATGCACCACCTGACTACTACTTGAACTTGTACTGTATCATATCTGAACTATATTATTGCATACTGTATGATATTACATCCCATGTCATTGGAATCTGCACAGCTTTTTACACCACTGTTCTACAGCAGCATGACTGGTGCAGCTGTAGTACTGCTGTAGTCTCTTATCACCCTACTCATTTACTTTTATTGTTGATTTGCATTCTGCTGCTATTGATGCTACTGATACTATTGCTGCTATTATTGATTGTTGATTTTGTTGTTCTCATATCCTGCTTATTGATTGTTGATTTTGTTGTTTTTATATCATACTTTATTTTATTATTGATCTTGTATTCTGCTGCAATGCCAATGTTGAATGAACCTGAACCCAAGAATTGTACTCTGTGTACCTGTACATTGGTGCAATAAAAGCAATTCTGATTCTGATTCTGAGTAGCTCTCTCTTCTTCTCTTTGCACAAAGTTATTCATTCAACCTCAGGGTTTTTAAGAGGCTAACTTGTTTATTTGTACTATTATTATAATTAGGGGTGGGCATCAATGATCGACGATCGATAATTGATTGATAAGGATCTTGGTCGATCACAAAATATTTTGCTCGATAATCATTAATAAATTGAGTGGAAATTAGTTTGTCCACGTTATGTGTGAGAAATGAACTTTGCATTTGCCTTCGCATTGAATTTCGCAACGCAGTACGGCATGATGCAACAAGTTACGCCGCTCATTGCAAACACTGCGCAGTGACATATAAATACAACACGACCCAGATGAAATACCACCTGCAAACAGTAGCTACATCCGACCCTGATTGCTCCTTCGCTACCTTCTCAGCCCTCCATCACGTCTCATCTAATACGCGGGAGGTGTGATGCACAACGAGAAGAGAAAGTAACGATGGCCATCTGCAAATTAATCGAAACAGATATTCTGCCGCTCAGTTTTGTCAAGGGTAGAGGATTTTGTGCGCTCATGCAAATAGTTGAGCCAGCATATCCTATTCCATCGCGACGTTCCATAACCAGGGGCATAGAAATCAAGAATAAAGTTTTTCCCCCAAGGAAAACTTGTTATTTCTGCCCTAGGCGTTGTTTTAATGAAAAAAAAGCGTATCAATTAATCGATAATTGATCGTTAATTCTTGTGATTATCGAAAAAGAAATGTTGATCGTTTGCCCAGCCCTAATTATAATATATAATATTATACTATTATTATTTTTATTGATGTTTAAACATTGAATTTACACAAAACACTTTTACACAAAACACTTTTGGAGACATTTTTAATTGTTCTTGTTTCTGGTGGGATTTGAACCGGTGACCCTCTGATCCATTCTTCCCCCCATACAAAAATGGCAATGGCGACATTTTTTATTGTGCATTAATTGTTTAGAATACATTGAGACTATTAAACATGTAGATAATGGAAAAGAAGCCTCAATTTCTCTCTCTTCCTTTTCTTTTCCCTCTTTTTCTCCCTTTTTTCCCTCCCTTTTCTTCTTCCCCCTTCTTCCCCCTCTTGCACTTGCAAGGTTGCAAGTTCAAATCCCGCCTGAAACCACACCACTACTAGTGTGCCCTTGAGTAAGGCACTTAGCCCTCAGTTACTCCAGGGGGAATGTCCCTGTAATTCGTAATTGTAAGTCTATTTGGATTAAAAGCGTCTGCTAAATTAAAAAATTAAATTAAATTAAAATTAATAATCTCTGCTGTTTTATTCTGTCCTTCTGTATAAAACAGACCCCTACATGTTGCTGGCCCCGCCCCTTACCAAGGTGGGACCTGTAACATGTACACACACACACACACCGTTGTTGTAGTAGTAGCTGAGGTGCGGTTTCCCTGACACGTCTCTTCTCTTTCCCAGACTCTCCTCTCCGTAGCAGTTCCTCCGGACCGTTAGCAGCAGTCTGAGCAGCGTCTTCTCCACCTCGCTCTGGGAGAACTCTGGGCGTTCAAACTTGTCCTCCTGGCAACGTCGGCAGGCCTGACTCAACGGACGCATCAGCACCGTGCCCCGCCCAGAAGAGTAGTAGAGTCGGTACCAGAACAACACCATGACCCGCCGCGTTGGTGGCCAGGTGCGAAAGCAAGAACCACACTTGAACCTGAGGGGGGGCGGGGAGAGAGAGAGGAGGGAGGGAGAGAGAGAGGGACAGAGGGGAAAAAAGAGAGTGTTTCAGTGATAAGTGAGGAATTAGTGTTAAAAGAAAGAAAGAAACGTTCCATAGCCGACTCCATTGAGCAGAATTGTAAACCCCTAGCTGCAGTACCGTGCTTTTACCACAAAGAGGCCCTGCAGCACTACTTTCCAAAAGACTACATGGCAACTACAAGTTGGACAACTACAAGTAAGTCCCACCTGATCAGCTGTTCAGACCAAGGCTTCATACTGAGTGGGGCACTGGGGGAATGGTGAAACCAATAGCTACACAAATCCCAAATAATAAAACTTTAACCTCATACTAATTGTTTGATTTAAAATCCAAACTCTGGAGTGAAGAGCAAAATAATAGAAAATGCTTCACTGTCCCATTACTTAGGCAGGGTGCTGTATATTCAGAGTAAAAAAAGAAACAACTGACTGTCCGTGAGAAAAGTGTCTGAAGATCTTCCAGCCCCTCTTCTCCTCCTCCTCTGGGAGTGTTTCTGTCAGGCTGTAGTTGGTCTGGAAGGTCCACTTGTCATCACAATCCTGCAGTTCCTGATTCACCTTCTCCTCAAAGGTCTCTGACCACAGAGTGGGGTCTAGGAGAGGGGGGGGACGGGACAGAAGATTACATGACTTTACAATGAGCCCGTCCTCAGATTTCTACCTCCACCAGCCTCCCCTGCTGTCGTGCTCATCATGGTTCTCGATGAATGAAAAGTGATGAAAGTGAAACTCTGGTGTAACCCAGACGTATAGAGCCTAGTAGACATTCATACACACAGCTTACTAGACATACACACAGCTTACTAGACATACACACACTAAACAGACATGATAAATAGGATAATTCATTCTTAACTAAATGAATTAATTCTGACCTACTTAGTAAATGCAAAAAAGCAGTCAACAATAATTTAATTAATACATATTAAAAGTCCTCCGATGTCTATCTTCA
The DNA here is from genome assembly GCF_963989245.1 of Nansenia antarctica. NCBI lineage: Eukaryota > Metazoa > Chordata > Actinopteri > Argentiniformes > Microstomatidae > Nansenia > Nansenia antarctica. Next base: position 31,366,485 of record NC_137688.1, read on the forward strand.
CCAGCCTCCCCTGTACTCTATGGTGTGACGACCCTCTCCCTGACTGCCTGTTACCTGTGTGTGTGTGTGTGTGTGTGTGTGTGTGTGTGTGTGTGTGTGTGTGTGTGTGTGCTATCCTTGCAGGTTCTGGAGGTGAGCATGGCAGAGGTCGTTAGCACATTAGCAGCACCTTGGCTTTGTGTGACTGGGTCCTTCAAGTCTCTTTCGGAGCCCAGTTGCTCTCCGCCCTGAGACACCTTTGTTTTTTGTTTTTTGTTTGTCCTTGGTTATTGCACCATACAACATTACACCTACACACTCCTCCACTCTCACCTACACTACTGACTTTACTGATTACACCCACTCTATATCTTTCTTTATGTTATTAATTTTGGTTAATAAACACTTTAATAGTTTACTTGGTTGTGTGCGTCTCCCTCTTTTGTCATGATTGTGCTCGGTTTGTGACGGTGACAGGCCAGGAGATGTATGCCTGGCCCCTCCCAATGCAATCATAGGCAAGACACTTCTTTGCAGGAATTCAGACACACAGGCTGTGTTCGGAATAGCGTACTAGCATACTACTCATACTAGATATGACGTAGATTTTGAGTATTTAGTACGTTTGAACTGTACAGTATGCGAGATTTGAGTATGCGAGAAATGTAGTAGGCGAGCAGTTATTTCCGGGAAATTTGAAGTCGGTAATGATGGACACTAGCTCACGTCCTATTTCCCAAAATGCATTTCGCGTCCAGGGTTGCAGAGTTGCGTCCAGGGTTGCCAGATGGGGCGGGTTACCGCCGAATGGGCTACTTGATTTTGAGGTTATAGAAAGTTTAGGCTGTAAATTGTCAATCCCATCTGGCAACCCTGTGCGCTTTCAGCCTCGTCAAACTGCGTCATACAAACTTGTCATGCAGCTGTTGTTTACAAACATTGTCCGCGAGCGATTTTCTTCAGTCTCTGAAACCATGGCAGACAGAGAAGCGGCGGGAGACCGGGCGTATAACTGTGAGTAACCAAACTATACATATTGTGGTAAAAAAAAAAAAAATATATATATTCATAATGAACGTATCTTTATTGTTGTTGAAATAGTATCTACCGCTCGACTTGCCTGCAAGCCCTACATAATGATAATCATTAGCTTAGTGGTTATCAAGTTGATAACAGCTAATAACACTGTAGCTAGCTAACGTTACTGTAGCTACAACAACCTGACCTGCCGTGGTTATTAACGCCGTATTGTTGTTTCAAGGGACTGATGAAGACACCAAGCGCATGATTCGGTGGAGGGGGAAGAATGATGACATTTACCGGGAAGAGAAATGCTGCCATGATTGGCTTTCAGTAAGAACATCACGTTTTATGTGTTGTCATTTTCATGTGCATACGGGTGGGAAAGTAGCACCAGCCATCAGCCATATGCTAGTAAAATGTTAAAGCGCGAGTTGAGTTTGCATTTCATGTACGAAAGGCGGTATATAAATGAAGCTTTACTTACTTACTAAAGTCGTTGGTAGATTTGATTTACCATTTAGTGACTGGTGAATTTTTAACAAATCTATAATCTGTGGGTGGTAGATTTTCACATACGTGCTTATCCCCTGTCAAAGGTTTATGCCAATGTTTGACCAATGTTATGGTTGTATAGGACATTAGGAGCATGGCCTGGAGGGCAGGGTGGAGGCTTCTTGGGTCAAGAAGAAGTGGGAAAATTTAAAGCAGAAATATAAGGTAAGTTGAAATATCAAAATGAAATGTTTAACTAAATAATGATCAATCAGATTACCCTTGTGTATGTTATTTTGTAGGAACTGAAGTCACCTCGGACAGGGGTCAGCACAGAGGGAGGAGAGGCCACTGCTGCTAGCTGGAAGTGGTTCGATGACATGGATGAGGTGATGGGGCAAAGACCATCAATGACGCCAGATTCCCTCATCTCCTCATCTGTGGCGTCGACGTCAGCAGCAGCAGTGGTCTCTTCTCCAGAGGCAGAGGGTCCCACTCCGGCTCCCAAGAGGAAGTGGGAGTCGGAGTGGGTCTCTCTGTTTAGAGAGCAGCAGGAGAAAGAGGAGGAGAAGGAAGAGAGAAGAGAGAGGGAGGCATTGGAGAGAGAGGAGAAGAGGGAGAGATTGACAGAGGAGAAGGAAGAGAGAAGAGAGAGGGAGGTGTTGAAGAGAGAGGAGCAGAGGGAGAGAGAAAGGAGAGAAGAGGGAGAGAGAAGGAGAGAAGAGGGAGAGAGAAGGAGAGAAGAGGGAGAGAGAAGGAGAGAAGAGGGAGAGAGAAGGAGAGAAGAGGGAGAGAGAAGGGACCGGGAATTCCGGATGTGGATGGAGAGCAGGGCAAGTGAGGAGAGGAGAGAAAGTCAGGAGAGAGAGAAGTTAAGAAATATGATTCAATTGTTTTTTCAAAAAAAATAATTGGGATTTGATCATTTTGATTTGCCGTCTTTCTTCTGTGATTATTTTAGAAAACTTCTGATGGGTTATGAATAGAACAGAGAACAGAGACAGTAATGACACAATAGTAAAATAAAATAAGGAGTTGTGCTAACAGGTAGAATAGTGTGGTCTGATCCTTGCATTGAGCAAACCTTCTCCCCGTACGCCCCCCCCCCCCCCCCCTCATCTTAGCTCCATGCTACAGACCCCTTTGTTCTAATCAAAGTACCAGTAATACAACTATTAGGCTACCATGTAATTATTTATGTTGAGACTTAGGCCTCTGCTAGTTATCTTGGCAGGATTGTTCATTTAAAAGGGTTTATGAAAATGAAGGGGACAGCCAGTGCAATCAGAACTAGGTTTATTATTACATTATTACATACTAGAGTGTGCAACACTTTACTCTACAAATAACAAGTTGATTTCCTCCGTCGTCTGATAAGAGGCATGTTGGTTGGATAAAGTTGTATTAGTAAATGGTCACTGATAAAAAGATGTTGGTGAGTGAAGCAGCAGCTGCTATCTCTGGACCCAGGATGTCTCGTGAGGTAACGTGAGGTAATGTAAGCAGGAGCTGCTATCAATGGACCCAGGACGTCCCGTGAGGTGAGGTATATCATATATATTTATTTTAATCTGTAGATACAGTACTCAGTTCTGCTATAATATACAGTACTCAGTTCTGCTATAAGATACAGTGCTCAGTTCAGCTATAAGATACAGTACTCAGTTCTGCTATAAGATACAGTACTCAGTTCTGCCCCTATCTTCACATGACCCTTCCCCCCGATGGGACACATGGCTCTCAAGAATGTGGGAATGCAGTGGGATTAGCTGAACAGAATCGATAGGATGCATTTTACTTTTTAACTATTTAGCAGACGCTTTTATCCAAAGCGACTTACAATTACAGATTATAGAGACACAGTAAATTAGGGCTAAGTGCCTTACTCAAGGGCCTACTAGTGGTGGTGTTCCCAGGTCTTACTCAAGGGCCTACTAGTGGTGGTGTTCCCAGGTGGGATTTGAACTCATGACCTTCTGATCACCAATCCAACTCACCATCCACTAAAACACCACACCCTCATGGCCATGTATAGTTAACGGTAGAAAACAGGGACACTGAATGAGCAGTATGGACACAAGTGCTAAACAATTGCAATATTGATAATGTATTCCTGCTTTCACATCAGGTGCTTGAAACGGATATGTGGGGAACATGGCGCGTTCTGGCCTGCAGAGGGAGCTAGACTGCCGTTGGAGGGGGAATAATGGGCTGATTACGGACAGGTGTCAGTGATCAGACTCGTTGTCCCACTGGTCTATTTGACCTGTGTGTGTTTGTTCCCTCGGGAGATGAGTAGGGCAGGAAGTACCTGCCGCACGGAGACACTGTGAGACAGAGAGAGAGAGAGCCGCGGCGAGGACGCACGAGATCCCGAAAGGGGGTGAGGTGCGGGGAGCCGGGCGGACGGAGCGGGTCCCGAAAGGGAGGAGCAGCGGGGCGAGAGCGAGGGCTCTGCCAGGAGCGGGTCCCGAAAGGGAGGAGCAGCGGGGCGAGAGCGAGGGCTCTGCCGGGAGCGAACGAGTCCCGAGAGGGGGCGGGTCGCGGAGCAGGTCCCGAAAGGGAGAGACAGCGGGAGCGGGTCCCGAAAGGGAGAACAGCGGGTGCGGGTCCCAGAAGGGAGAAGCAGCGGGGGGGGAAAAGACTCGCCGATGGTTCTCCGATGGAACCGATGGTTCTCGAGCCTAATGGCCCATAGGGAAGGAGCCTATCTCCTGTTTCCGTAGCGTGAGGCGGCTTAATGTACAAGTTAGTACACCCCCTGGACATGACGCTGGTATGTCGCAGGGTCTTACCCCCTGGGGGGGGGGGGGGTCCATGCCACGGTCCATGCCACCCCCCCAAGGCAGCAAACCTAGGGGAAACACTGAATCATGTTCTTTTACCAACTGCTAAGACAACAATATAGTAAACTAGTTACTTGAGCTAGCTAAAGATATTGGCCCCCCAAATCATTTTACAAATTGTTGTAATTATGTTACGATAATTCTGTCAAACTCAGTAAGTGAAGGTAAGCAACGCAGGGTGCGTTCGTAAAATCGGAGCGCACACTGGGTGCAACGTCATAAAGGGACCAGGTAATTTGATTGGACAAGAGGCATTCCATGAGGGTGAATTTACGAACGCAGCTAGCGAACAGAAGACGCAAAAAATCGTCAGATCAGATATATAAACGGGTTATTTTGGTAAACTGGACACATTTTGGGAATATATGTGGTTACTTTCTCGCCTGAAAACATATTAAAACTTCATAAAATGACATGTTAATACTTGTAAAGCCAAAATTACATATTTTAGCTAATGGAGGTTTAAAATGGAGGTTTAAATTCGCCGCTCCCGGCGAAATGCATTCTGGGAGGCATTCTGGGAGGCAGTATGCATAATGGTCGGCTGGTTTTCGGATACTAATCCGTGGATTTGTGAATTTAGTAGGTAGTATGCAGTATATACTCATTGAGTATGCTAGTATGCAGTATGCTAGTACGCTATTCCGAACACAGCCTTACAATTCAAAACACTTACCGCTGCTAACTTCCTCTTCCTGTGTGAGGTACTGGCATCCTGCCATGGCCTGGACTGACACTGGACACTGGCCGCCTGCCACAACAACAACACGTCAAACACAACTGACAGTAGTATCTTTCAGGTACACATTTATTAGAGGTGTGTGTGTTGTGGCAGGCGGCCAGTGTCAGTCCAGGCCATGGTTTGTTGTAGTAGCTGAGGTGTGGTTTCCCAGACACAGATGGGAGCATGCCTATGTTCCCCGGGTCCTATGTTCCCCGGGTCCTATGTTCCCCGGGTTCTATGTTCCCCGCTTCCCCGCTTCCGAAAAATTGTTCTATGTTCCCCGTTTTTGTTTTTTTTTGTTTTTTGTTATTATTTAAAAAACAACATACACAAATACATAATCATATATTTGTTTTTATTTGTATTTTTTTTAATTTTTTTAAACAACATACACAAATACATACACAAATACATAATCATATGTATCAATGTCAATCATATGTATCAATGTCAATATCAATATCAATGTCCTGAGGTTGATACACTAATGTATGCTGACGACACTGTACTATTTTGTACATGGTCAGACCAAGACGGAGGTAGCTGCTGTACTTACCAAATCTATGGCTCAGGTGACTACATGGTTGAACCACTGTCGTCTCCAACTTAATGTTTCCAAGACGGTCAGCATGTTTTTTACCAAAACAAACCGTTCTGCTGAAGAAGCATATGTCATTATCTCAGTGGAACAACTACAAGTTGTGAACGAGTTCAAATATCTTGGGGTGCTGTTAGATTCCAACCTCACTTTTAAGGCACATATCAAAAAGGTCTGTAAAATTGTCAAGTTCAATCTGTCCAACTTCCGCTTTTTAAGGGACTACATGTCAACAGAGGCAGCTACCATGTATGTCCACGCCATGATCTTCACACACATCAACTACTGCATAACAAGCTGGTCACAAGCAAATCCCACAACCTGCCTGGTCAGTTAGAGGGGCACGTGAATGGAACCTGATTCCAGGGCACCTTAAAGAATTAGGCACCTTTAAATCATTTAGAAAGCACCTAAAACAGTGGATGATCAACACACACACCTGCCAACATTGAAATGTCCTGTCCTATACCTGTATGTCATGTGTACCGCCTGTCTGTGTACTGCCTAACATGTCTTACCTGTACAGTCTGTGTGCTTGTTTTTAGTCTGCTTACCGTGCGTATATCTTGCTTGCTTTTAGTCTGCTTACCGAATATGTACCCTCCCTTTAACCGCCTATGATTAATGTATGCTCTTTTAACCCTCTGCTTATATGTACCCTCCTTTTAACCGCCTATGATTAATGTATGCTCTTTTAACCCCCTATGTTATGCCCTTAAGCTAAATGCTTGTCCTGTCTACTTTTTTGTGCCTAGGACTACCTATATTTTATCTTTTAAATGTACTTTTTTTCCTCCAGGGAGCCGTATACAACATCATGGCATAGGGACTGCGGATGAAAACTAGCTTTCGGGCTAACTCTGGCGTATTTACAATTTATTTTTGTTTTATTAATATGCACTGTCCCTTGAATAAATAAATGAATCTGAATCTGAAATCTGAAATTTAAAAAACAACATACACAAATACATAATCATATGTATCAATATACATAATATATATTATGTAATAATCAATGTCATGGTATTGTCTCAGCATTTTATATAACTCCCTAGATAGATCATTTTCGAGATGGAATTGAAAATCTTATATTCCTAAAAGAACACCAGCGCAGGGGTGCACCTGTTATGTGCGCCTGTCGGGGCTTCTCTCAGGATTATTCCAATTTGAATTGCACTTGCATTAATTAGTTAGGCCACATTTAGGGTTAGGGTTAGGGTTAGGGTTAGGATTAAGGTTAGGGTTAGGGTAAGGGTTAAGGTTAGGGTTAGGGTTAGGGTTAAGGTTAGGGTTAGGGTTAGGGTTAGGGTAACCATAGGGTTTCCAATTCAAAATGGAATAATCCCGAGAGAAGCCCCGACAGGCGCACATAACAGGCGCACCCCTGCGCTATCAGAACGAGCTACCCCAATGTCACGTCGGAATTCGACGTTTGGATGCAAATGTCACATCGGAATTCGACGTTTGGATGCAATCTCAAGTCAGAATTCGACGTTTGTCCATAAACGTCGAATTCTGACGTCTCCCGTGTGAGACCAGGCTGATTAGAGTTAGTAGATTTGTGACAGCCCCCCAGTGTGTCTGAATTGGAGTCCTAGTATACTGTACTTCCAAATGGTTTAGCATGGGGGGTCAGCTTCAGTACTAGATTTGGGCCGAGGTCCAATAGTGTCCTACCTACAAAAGGTTTTGTACATATAATCATTTTGTTCCTATGTATAATAGTTCCTGCAATTTCCTGTAAATGTCTATCAATTAGTAATCCACAGTATGATTATGTATTTGCGTATGTTGTTTTAAAAAAAAAAAAAAAAAAGTATGATTATGTATTTGTGTATGTTGTTTTTTAAATAATTTTAAAAAATAAAAAAATAAAAATAACTCACGGAAGCGGGGAACATAGAACCCTTTTTCGGAAGCGGGAGCATGCCTATGTTCCCCGGGTCCTATGTTCCCCGGGTCCTATGTTCCCCGGGTCCTATGTTCCCCGCTTCCCCGCTTCCGAAAAATTGTTCTATGTTCCCCGTTTTTTTTTTTTTTTTTTTTTTATTATTTAAAAAACAACATACACAAATACATAATCATATATTTTTTTTTATTTGTATTTTTTTTAATTTTTTTAAACAACATACACAAATACATACACAAATACATAATCATATGTATCAATGTCAATCATATGTATCAATGTCAATATCAATATCAATGTCCTGAGGTTGATACACTAATGTATGCTGACGACACTGTACTATTTTGTACATGGTCAGACCAAGACGGAGGTAGCTGCTGTACTTACCAAATCTATGGCTCAGGTGACTACATGGTTGAACCACTGTCGTCTCCAACTTAATGTTTCCAAGACGGTCAGCATGTTTTTTACCAAAACAAACCGTTCTGCTGAAGAAGCATATGTCATTATCTCAGTGGAACAACTACAAGTTGTGAACGAGTTCAAATATCTTGGGGTGCTGTTAGATTCCAACCTCACTTTTAAGGCACATATCAAAAAGGTCTGTAAAATGTGACGCAATCTGATGTAAATGGACACCTCTCGGAAATGAGAAAGACGTCAAATTCGTCTTTAAAGTTTTTATTTTATTTTTTTAAGATGTTCGTTTTTTTAGCTAACATTCAACTCGAAGATGTGAAGTACCCACTCGTTATTTTTCCGAACAGTTTTACGTTCATTAAATAAGTGTAATCTATAACACAATGACTTCGTTTCTTGTTGTTTGATGGGGATTCATTATCTTTGACGGGGATTTTCTCTGCTTAGTGATTTCCGGTGTAGCAACTTTCAAATACTCATGTCGTCTTCAATTTGTTTCCGATTTCAATGTATGATGCATCATTTGAAAGCTTACAATCTGTAGTTTAAGCACATGTAAAAAACAGAAAAATGATTTCGCCTACAGGTAGCCCTTTTCATTGGGCTGTGTCACAAATTGTCAAGTTCAATCTGTCCAACTTCCGCTTTTTAAGGGACTACATGTCAACAGAGGCAGCTACCATGTATGTCCACGCCATGATCTTCACACACATCAACTACTGCATAACAAGCTGGTCACAAGCAAATCCCACAACCTGCCTGGTCAGTTAGAGGGGCACGTGAATGGAACCTGATTCCAGGGCACCTTAAAGAATTAGGCACCTTTAAATCATTTAGAAAGCACCTAAAACAGTGGATGATCAACACACACACCTGCCAACATTGAAATGTCCTGTCCTATACCTGTATGTCATGTGTACCGCCTGTCTGTGTACTGCCTAACATGTCTTACCTGTACAGTCTGTGTGCTTGTTTTTAGTCTGCTTACCGTGCGTATATCTTGCTTGCTTTTAGTCTGCTTACCGAATATGTACCCTCCCTTTAACCGCCTATGATTAATGTATGCTCTTTTAACCCTCTGCTTATATGTACCCTCCTTTTAACCGCCTATGATTAATGTATGCTCTTTTAACCCCCTATGTTATGCCCTTAAGCTAAATGCTTGTCCTGTCTACTTTTTTGTGCCTAGGACTACCTATATTTTATCTTTTAAATGTACTTTTTTTCCTCCAGGGAGCCGTATACAACATCATGGCATAGGGACTGCGGATGAAAACTAGCTTTCGGGCTAACTCTGGCGTATTTACAATTTATTTTTGTTTTATTAATATGCACTGTCCCTTGAATAAATAAATGAATCTGAATCTGAAATCTGAAATTTAAAAAACAACATACACAAATACATAATCATATGTATCAATATACATAATATATATTATGTAATAATCAATGTCATGGTATTGTCTCAGCATTTTATATAACTCCCTAGATAGATCATTTTCGAGATGGAATTGAAAATCTTATATTCCTAAAAGAACACCAGCGCAGGGGTGCACCTGTTATGTGCGCCTGTCGGGGCTTCTCTCAGGATTATTCCAATTTGAATTGCACTTGCATTAATTAGTTAGGCCACATTTAGGGTTAGGGTTAGGGTTAGGGTTAGGATTAAGGTTAGGGTTAGGGTAAGGGTTAAGGTTAGGGTTAGGGTTAAGGTTAGGGTTAGGGTTAGGGTAACCATAGGGTTTCCAATTCAAAATGGAATAATCCCGAGAGAAGCCCCGACAGGCGCACATAACAGGCGCACCCCTGCGCTATCAGAACGAGCTACCCCAATGTCACGTCGGAATTCGACGTTTGGATGCAAATGTCACATCGGAATTCGACGTTTGGATGCAATCTCAAGTCAGAATTCGACGTTTGTCCATAAACGTCGAATTCTGACTAGTGTTGTTCCGATACCATTTTTTGATCCCGATACCGATACCGATACCTGACCGTGCAGTACTTGCCGATACCGAGTACCGATCCGATACCACGGCGTTTGAAAAAACAAAACAAAAAAACATGTTTTTTGAGCCGCATACTCACCTCGATGTAAAATTATTGCTAACACTTAGTCTGGCACTGCTCAAAACCTTTGTAAAACAGGAAAGAATACCAACAGAGAGTGAATACTATAGAACTTTTTTTTATTGTCTACCTGGTATGGTGACAAGAAAATCAACCCCTTATAAAACCTGAAATGTGGCTCTCACAGATGCCAATCAGTGCAATATCCATTTAAGATATAAAACAGTCGTAGTAGTAGTGCAACAGCAAGTGAACATTTACAAACAAAATAACTTTAGTACTTAAAAAAAAAAAAAAAAAAATCGGATTTTTTTTTGTTAGTACTCGCCGATACCGATACCAGCATTTTTGTGCGTATCGGTGGCCATGCCGATACTAGTATCGGTATCGGAACAACACTAATTCTGACGTCTCCCGTGTGAGACCAGGCTGATTAGAGTTAGTAGATTTGTGACAGCCCCCGAGGCCGAGGTCCAATAGTGTCCTACCTACAAAAGGTTTTGTACATATAATCATTTTGTTCCTATGTATAATAGTTCCTGCAATTTCCTGTAAATGTCTATCAATTAGTAATCCACAGTATGATTATGTATTTGCGTATGTTGTTTTCAAAAAAAAAAAAAAAAAAAAAATATGATTATGTATTTGTGTATGTTGTTTTTTAAATAATTTAAAAAAATAAAAAAATAAAAATAACTCACGGAAGCGGGGAACATAGAACCCTTTTTCGGAAGCGGGGAACATAGAACCCTTTTTTTTTTTTTTCTAAGAAATCGGGGAACATAGGACCCGGGGAACATAGGACCCGGGGAACATAGGGATGACCCCACACAGATTATGCCTAGGATTAGCCTTAATCTGTGTCCGGGAAACCAGCCCTGTATCACTTCACTGGACATCCTGTAGATGGCAGTGTTAGTGATGTAGTGAGCGACCGTCATAAGCGGATGATGCTGTGTCAGCTCCTCTAACCTCCACTACTAGGGGAAACCAAACACATTTGGTCTTGGTCAATGTTAAGTGGGATGCTTGGGACTACCCAACTCCACCCCATTGAAGTTGATATTTAAAACAGTTAAGGTAAGGGTTAAGGTTATGTTTAAAGTAAGGGTTAGGGATAGGGTAGGAGTTAAGGTTATGTTTAAAGTAAGGGATAGGGTCACCCCAAGGATCCCACTTAGCATTTACCATTGGGTCATGGTGACTGATTCATTCTATTCATATTAATTCTGTGTATCAAACTAAATCATTGGCATTCAGGGCTGCCAACTTTCACCAAAGGTTTGGAGTGAGATTCTTTGGCGGTGGAGCGACCCAAAACTGCACGTTATTAAAACTTCATAAAATGACATGTTAACACTTGTAAAGCCAACATTTCAGCTTTTAGCTAATGGAGGTTTAAAATGGAGGTTTAAATTCGCCGCTCCCGGCGAAATGCATTCTGGGAGGCAGAAAGTACTGTGTAAACGGTCGGCTGGTTTTCGCATAGTTATTATGAATTTAGTAGGCAGTATGCAGTATATACTCATTGAGTATGCTAGTATGCAGTATATACTCATTGAATATGCTAGTATGCAGTATGCAGTATATACTCATTGAGTATGCTAGTATGCAGTATATACTGATTGAGTATGCTAGTATACCATTCCGAACACAGCCAGGTTCTTCCATCAGCGCTCGCCTGCCGCTTCGATTGCAGACTCAAGTTAACGCGCGTGCAGAAAGATGCCACTAAACTCATGTCCGGTAGCTTTCTTTCAAGGAATTTCAAAAATAAAAGTCCCGTAAAACAATTGTTATTTCTCGCCGTGAAAAATAGAGGTGCGGCGTGAGTGTGAGAACTGGTTGAAATGCGTGCGTCCTCCACTTGGCAGCTCATTTGCTAAATTCGTCTACATAGTTGTCAAAGAACATTGATATAATAGGAACTATCCGCTCACAGACAACAAGTAGTTGAATGTGTGAACACTAGATGGTCTCTTGCCTTCCCTACCACAGCACAGCAAAACAATAATATTGTGAAATATGTGTAAAGTAAAGCAATACAGAGACTTATTTACTAGTTGACGAGCTGAAAAGCTGACGAATTGACAATATAAGCGTGTTGACGTCATATAACACGGTGTTAATGTGTAACAGTTAAAGCACTGTAGGAAACCTGGCTGAATAGCTTGTGCTAGCTAGGGCTAGGCTGCTAGCTGCTTATAATTCCGTTTAACAGCAAACACGTATTTTATAACAGTGAAACGTTTCTTTAAACGGCTTACCTGGACAGCTGACTAGATGTGATATACACGTATTCTAGATATTATTATAATCCTATATTATCTATGGTCGATCCGGACAGTCTGCTGCTGTTTTGAGTTTCCCTCCGTCTACGTCATCAGGGACGCGCCGTTGGAGAGGTGCATTGTAGGAGTTGTAGTTGAATGAATGATCTTTATTGTCATTGTAACCGGTACAACGGCATTTAAAGCCCTAGGTGCTAACAATCAACACTGTCCTAAGATAATAAAAACAAGAATGAGACATAAATAGACATAAATAGGGGAATAAGTAATCAGTAGGAATCTGAGAATGTATGTAAACTTCTATACTTATAATTGAAGTAAAACATTTGTAGTGCTTTGCTACTTACAAATGTGACGCCTCCCACTCTGCCTGCATATTGGCTGTGGCTGGAGCCTGGGCAGAGTGGGTGGGTCGTTAGGTTGAGTGGTGTCACCTGGGTTTGGGGAGCTGGGGATATATATATATATATATGAGAGGGGTGTCCTCAGCTCTCTCTCTCTTCCTTATGATTTGGGTTCTGTTGGTAAGGTCTCTGGGTACCTGGTTTTTGGGGCCTTTTAGTTTTACACTACATACGTTAATACACCTTACACATACATTCTACAACCATTCACTCATGGCATACACTACTGATTCTTATCCATAATCATATACATGTTATTTAGTTTATTTTGGTTCATTTAAGTAAATAAAACTTTAATTGTATCATTTAAACGCATGTGTGGACTCCCTTATTTGTTACTACCTTCGGGTGTGTAACAAATTGGGGGCTCGTCCTTTTGTGTTGGACCTTTTTATGGTTTGCTTGGTTTATTGAGTGATTCTTACTGGCAATTTTGGTTTGGGTTACTGTGAGAGCTGTTTGGCTCTCTTTGGTTTTGGTTTGCTGTTTGGTTAATTGATTGGTTAATCAGTAGGTTAATTGGTTGCCAGTGTTGGGAGTTTTCACGTGTTCATTTGTTCTCCTCTGTTTGTTTTGTTGGAGTTTGGTTGTGGAAGAGTAGATTGTTTGTCCCCAGATTTCCTTTAGGTTTGAGGTTGTTGGACTGCGATACTGGGTTGGGATAGTCAGTGTACTTGGTAGGAACCGTTAAATCCCCTGTTAGGTATAGATAGGCTTGTTCCCAATAGGGGAATTTGTCTTGGGTGGTTTAGTGTGGCTGCAACCGTGGGTAGAGCATTTGTCTCAGGGGCACGTCCATGGTCCAGGAGGGGGCGCTGTTTTGCAGTGTTCTCTTCTGCCCACTGGGATTTAGTGCATAAATACCTCCCACCAGTAGCGGCACGAAGACTAGGGTTTGAGTTAGTTAGTTAGGTAGTTATTTTTATGTTAGGGCTGGGGAAGTTCCAGGTAAAGTGGGCTGTTTGTCTTATACTTGGTTATCGCAGTTTGATGGTCTCAGTGTTAGGGTTTGTGATTTAGTTTTTTTTTTTCTTTGGTTGCATAAGGTTACTAGGGCCTCAATTATGGAGGAAGTTCAGTCTGGTGTGTTCACTACGTTAACGTTTGAACAACAGAAAGAGCTTTTGATTTTGAAGCAAACACATACGCAGACACAGTTGGAGCTTGAAAAAAATCTAACAAAGGACTGAGCTTGCTAAAGTAGATTTAGAACACGAGAGACTACGTATGATCAGCGAGGGTAGGCTGCCCAGGTCATCGGAGGATGGGGTCGACCTGTTGGGGGCAGCTACAGAGAGTGATTTAACGAGACGGTTGCGTCTGCTTCCACCATTTAATGAAGATGACCTAGATACATTCTTTTTATTATTCGAGCGTTTGGCGGACGGTAGAAACTGGCCTGATGAGGATCGTGCAATACTGTTACAATGTGTGTTTACCGGTAAAGCCCAGAAAGCTTACTCTGCGTTGGGTCCCGCTGATTGTAAATGTTACGAACGTATTAAATCAGCGGTGCTTAGAGCCTATGAGCTGGTACCGGAAGCATATAGACAGCGGTTCCGAACGTGGACAAAGGGAGATAAGCGGTCTCACGTTGAGTTTGCACGTGATCTGGTTATCCCGTTTTCCCGGTGGTGTTCGGCATCTGGGGTGGAAACTTTTGAACAACTGTGTGACCTGATGATGGTATTGGAACAGTTTAAGAACTCGTTACCTAATGGTGTGGCAACTTATATTACAGAGCGGAAGGCGAAGACGGCGAGTGACGCAGCCGTCCTGGCCGATGAATATGTGTTGATTCGCAAAGGTAATTGTAGTGGGCCAGGTACGGAGAGAGTTCGAAGGGAGTTTTTCTCCTCGTCCGAATACTCTGATGTGAATGTTGACGGCGCACTGTGTCACTATTGCAAAGGGGTTGGGCATTGGGTACGGGAATGTCCAGTATTAAAAGCAAAAAATAGATTCCCTAACACACAGGTGAAACCGGCGTTACTGGCCAATTCATTCGATCCAGTGGCGTTGCCGTCGGTACCGTGTTTGGAAAAGTATCGGTCGTTTATTTCTGATGGGTTTGTGTCGTTGCAGGGCAGTGAACATCGGCTGCCGGTAAAGATACTGCGGGACACTGGTTCGATAGATTCGTTTGTGCGTGCCTCGGTGTTACCTTTTTCATCGGAAACTGACACAGGGGACGTTATTTTGATTCGAGGGATGGGTATGTCGGTGTTCCCGGTGCCCGTGCATAATATGTCTCTCGTTTCAGGGTTGGGGAATGGAGACGTACAAATGGGTGTGCGCGCTGAGTTGCCTGTTGAGGGTGTGGACATCATTTTGGGAAACAGTTTGGCAGGGGTGCGAGTGTGGGCAGATGGGCCTCTGCCAAATGTAGTCACTCAGGAATTGCCAAGTCCCATTCAGTTAGACACGGCGGGGATTGTGTATCCAGCCTGTGCCGTTACGCGTGCTATGACCTTGGCGCGTGATGCGACAGGTACAGTGGCGGCTGGTGCTAAAATGTTTGGGTGGGGCACAGGTTATGGGGGCATGCTCCACGGGGAAGAATATCAACTTTAAAATCTGGATTTACAGTCAATTTTAGCATGAGAATAGCTCTACCCCCCTGTACAGACCTCGCCATCCCCTCTACCCCCCTGTACAGACCTCTTCATCCCCTCTACCCCCCTGTACAGACCTCTTCATCCCCTCTACCCACCTCTACAGACCTCTTCATCCCCTCTACCCACCTCTACAGACCTCTCCATCCCCTCTACCCACCTCTACAGACCTCGCCATCCCCTCTACCCCCCTGTACAGACCTCTCCATCCCCTCTACGCCCTGTACAGACCTCTCCATCCCCTCTACCCCCCTGTACAGACCTCTCCATCCCCTCTACCCCCTGTACAGACCTCTTCATCCCCTCTACCCTCCTCTACAGACCTCTTCATCCCCTCTACCCTCCTCTACAGACCTCTTCATCCCCTCTACCCCCCTGTACAGACCTCTTCATCCCCTCTACCCCCCCTGTACAGACCTCTCCATCCCCTCTACCCTCCTCTACAGACCTCTCCATCCCCTCTACCCTCCTCTACAGACCTCTCCATCCCCTCTACCCCCCTGTACAGACCTCTTCATCCCCTCTACCCCCCTGTACAGACCTCTTCATACCCTCTACCCCCCTGTACAGACCTCTTCATCCCCTCTACCCCCCTGTACAGACCTCTTCATCCCCTCTACCCCTCTGTACAGACCTCTTCATCCCCTCTACCCCCCCTGTACAGACCTCTTCATCACCTCTACCCCCCTGTACAGACCTCTTCATCACCTCTACCCCCCCTGTACAGACCTCTTCATCACCTCTACCCCCCTGTACAGACCTTCATCCCCTCTACCCTCCTCTACAGACCTCTTCATCACCTCTACCCCCCTGTACAGACCTCTTCATCACCTCTACCCCCCCCTGTACAGACCTCTTCATCACCTCTACCCCCCTGTACAGACCTCTTCATCACCTCTACCCCCCCCTGTACAGACCTCTTCATCACCTCTACCCCCCCAGTTTTCTCTACAATTTCTACAATTTTCTCTCTACAGTTTCTACACGTCAACGTGTACCGAAACACTTGTTTCCAACGTGGTCCTACGTTTCTCCTACACCAAGACACATACAAAGAGCATAGAAGATACAATCAGAATACAGTCTGCCATTCCTTCTCCCAGCATCGATTTGGTTTTCCTATCATGACTGAAGGACAGATGATTCACTTACTTACACAAGTTTGACTTCGGTAATAGGTCCAGTTGCAATATCAAGTTGGGAACAAAAGATGCCTCCTTCTAATCCATTTGTTCAATTTGTTTACAAAGTCCGGTAGTGGAAAGCAGAACAACGCATTTGTTACTTCACATCCCGCTAGCCATGTTTTCTTCTCATACCAACCCCTCGTAAATCCTCGGTTTTACCGTCACGAACGTGACGCCGGACATGACGTAAGCACGTACGATTCTTTGTGCATGTCCCAAAACCCCATAGACAATCGACCGAATGGCCTGAAGTTACCAAAATAGATTTTACATGCAAGTCTACGAGAACAGCCTAGTGCAACTTCGAGTAGACTGAAAGTTGCCCCGAAAGGGGCGGGACTTGAAGCTGATTGGAACATACTCCACAGAACACTAGCTGATTGGACTATGATATACTCCACAGAACACTAGCTGATTGGACTATGATATTCAGAAGCAACACTGTCTAGAAGTCATAGAAAAAAAATCTCTCTCTTCTCCCTTTGGTGGGGCATTGCACAATTGCCCCTAATGAACCAGCCTCCCCTGGACAGGTAACCCTCAGGGGGCAGATAGGGAAATGGTTGCGGTTAATGTCACCCTACCTGAACAATTTCAAACTATGTCGCGGGATGATTTGGTTACCGCACAGAAAAGTGATCCGGGGTTACAAGAGCTGTTTGAGAAGGCCGTGCCACTTGATGCAATAACTAGCTCTGCGCATGGGTATTTTCTTAATGAGGGCATGCTGTTTAGGAAATGGGTGCCGCTTGGAGATGCTTTTGTTGGCGAACCGGTTTTCCAGTTCGTGGTGCCGTGTACGCTTCGTCCGTTGGTGTTGCAAACGGGTCATAACAATATTGCAGGGCATCAGGGAGTGAAGAAGACATATTACCGTGTGTTGCGACACTGTTTTTGGCCCCGTTTGAAGCGTGACATTTCTGGTTATATCAAAACATGCCACACTTGTCAGTTAACTGGTAAGCCTAATCAGTCCATTAAACCGGCCCCGCTGTGTCCCATTCCTGTTGTTGATCGACCGTTTGAACATCTGATTATTGATTGTGTTGGGCCGTTACCACGTTCCAAGCTGGGACATACCTACTTGCTCACCGTCATGTGCCAGGTGACCAGATACCCGGCGGCGTATCCACTCCGATCGATAACCACCAAGTCCGTGGTTAAAGCGTTGACACAGTTTATTTCTGTGTTTGGAATACCCAAAATAGTTCAGAGCGATCAGGGTTCAAATTTTACATCCCGTATGTTTGCAGAAATTCTCCAGCAACTGCACATCAAGCATAATAAAGCTTCGGCTTATCACCCCCAATCTCAGGGAGTGTTAGAGCGTTTTCATCAAACATTGAAATCTTTGCTGCGCTCTTATTGTATGGAGCTGGGGGGTGATTGGGAGGAGGGACTGCCATGGCTTTTATTGGCCTCCAGAGAGGTAGTACAGGACAGCATGGGTTTTAGCCCAAATGAGTTAGTGTTTGGACACAAGGTGCGGGGTCCCATGGCTGTTTTGCAGGACAGTTGGAACCTGGCAGAACCTCCCCAAAATATTTGTGATTATGTAAATGGTTTTAAACGCAGGTTATTTTTGGCCGTGGAATGTGCAAAGGAGAAGTTGGAGAAGTCACAAGATAAAATGAAATCTCTCTATGACAGAAGGGCAGAGCCTAAGCAGTTTAAGGCTGGTGATCAGGTTTTGCTCTTACAGCCCATTGTGACTTCTCCTTTTGAAGCCAAGTTCGCTGGCCCTTACACTGTTGTGCGGCAGGTGACAGAGAATAATTATGTCATTGCAATGCCAAAAAATAGAAAGACCAATAAGCTGTGTCATGTGAATATGCTGAAACCATACTACTCCCGGCCCTCTGCGGGTGAGGAGAAAACGGGGGGGTGTAATATTAACGCCTCTATGTACTGCTACAGGTGATGTGTCCTCTTTTCCAGTAGCGGGTCAGGAGGATGGTGTCACCCCTGATGTAGTTATGCAAGGTCGGTTAAAAAATTCAGAGTCATTGGGCCAATTGGATCGCATTTTGGGGAATATGGATGACTGTCAGCGTGCTGAGTTGATTGCCCTGGTAAATAGTTATCCTGCTTTATTTTCAGATGTACCCTCTCGCACACATCTGGTTGAGCACGATGTAGATGTGGGTGATGCGGTACCGATAAAGCAGCGTTTTTATCGCGTCTCGCCAGAGAAACGTAAGCATTTGGAATGCGAAGTTAAATACATGTTGGACAATAACATTGCCGAGCCGTGTTATTCTAGTTGGTCGTCACCCTGCTTATTAGTAGGGAAACCTGACGGAACGTACAGGCCATGTACTGATTTTCGTAAAGTTAATAACGTTACTAAACCAGATGTTTTTCCTCTTCCCCGCATGGAAGATTGTTTTTGCAGCCTTATCATTTAGATATTCATCATATTAAGGGATCCGAGAATGTGATAGCGGATGCGCTTTCTCGGGTGCCTTAATTAATTTAAATGTTTTGCTTGTGTTTTGTTGATTTACTTATTGTGGGGGGGTGGGGACAACGTTTATAGTTATTTGATTAGTATAGGGGGGAACCATGTTTTTTAGGGGGGGGATGTGACGCCTCCCACTCTGCCTGCATATTGGCTGTGGCTGGAGCCTGGGCAGAGTGGGTGGGTCGTTAGGTTGAGTGGTGTCACCTGGGTTTGGGGAGCTGGGGATATATATATGAGAGGGGTGTCCTCAGCTCTCTCTCTCTTCCTTATGATTTGGGTTCTGTTGGTAAGGTCTCTGGGTACCTGGTTTTTGGGGCCTTTTAGTTTTACACTACATACGTACATACAACATACATTCTACAACCATTCACTCATGGCATACACTACTGATTCTTATCCATAATCATAATCATGTTATTTAGTTTATTTTGGTTCATTTAAGTAAATAAAACTTTAATTGTATCATTTAAACGCATGTGTGGACTCCCTTATTTGTTACTACCTTCGGGTGTGTAACACAAAACCTACAGCCTGGAAGCTATTCCACATACGGTGTTGAATTTTCTCTGGGTCCTACTTCCTTCCCCTGTCCTTGCAGCTAGTTTCAGTCTGAACTCTCCTATCAGCAGGTGGTGGTCAGAGTCGATGTCTGCTCCCCTCTTTACGGACTTCTGCTCTTTCAACGAACTGATCATCGGAGGAACTATATTCCCACAAGCCCACACACAAAGCGACATGGATCTCTCCTGATCTAAAGACAGAGAACCAGATTGTTTTTATTAAACTTCCTTAAACTTATTCCTAAATGCTTTGCTATGCAACCAATCCTTCTGAACGATCCTTCTAGCGAGCAGGTGTACAGGCTGGTTTAGGTAATATGTGGGTCAACAATGTCTCACAGGCGGAAACTATATCCCAAACGACAGTTCCATCAAGTGTCTTTTAGGAAATATTAGTTCCCACTTTTTACGAGATAGATAACTTCATATTTTGAAAGTGTGATAGATAAATAAAAAAGTAAATCCAACATCACAGTGGTGTGTTTGGTATAGGGTTAGTATTTTTTGGTATAGGTTGCTGGTTTGATACTTGATTTAATGTAATGTTTTTTTTTACATTTAACCGAAGCCTTCATGCGAATCGATTTACATATACATGTATATATATAAGAACATCATTTACTACTCAGAAAGGCTGTAAAGACCATTGTAATCGTGTCAGTTCTTGTAAATTAGCCTACACCATCATTTTATAGCCTACATACTTTTTTAGATGAGATTTTAGATTAGATTCAGACAACGAAATGCAGTAAAAAGTGTGTCTAATGTGAATGACATGTCATCAGCATGTGATTGCAATTTGTTCCTGTTCGCGGATGACTCAGCTCTGCTGGTCTCTGACAGGGACATATTGCAGGTGGAAAAAGCGCTAAGCACTGAACTGAGTAGAATCTGCATCTGGCTAGCTGACAATAAACTATCAATACACCTAGGTAAAACTGAAACCATCCTATACGGATCCCCATCTAAACTCTGAAAGGCTGAACATTTTAAAATAAAAGTGGGTAACATTAATATCACAAGAAAAGAGGATATTACATACCTGGGCTCCATCTTAGAGGCAAATCTTTCCGGAGATAAAATGGCAGCAAAAGTAATCAAAAAAGTGAACCATAGAACTAGATTCTTGTACAGGATATCCTCACTTGTCAGTAAAAACACACTGAGGACCCTATCAGGAGCTCTCATTCAATGTCACTTCGACTATGCCGTAACATCATGGTACTATAGAACCACAAAGGCCCATAAAACAAGACTCCAGACAGCCCAAAATAAACTGGTTAGGCTTCTGCTAGGCCTCAACCCTAGGACACATCTAACCGCTGCTCATTTTTTGAGCCTTGATTGGCTACGAGTAGTTGACAGAGTGCAGCAGCTTGCACTGGGCCTGGTCTTCAAGATACGCTACACCACAAAGACACCCAAGTACCTGTCAACATCCTTCCAAAAAGTGAACAACGTCCACACATACAACACCAGAGGAAGCTCCACGAACCACGTTCAACCGCGTTGCACCACAAACAAGGGGTTAAACTCGTTTGCAAACTATGCAGTAAAAATGTGGAACGCCCTTCCTATAATCTTAAAGGAGTGCAAAACACTGCCCACCTTAAAAACCACTCTCAAAAAACATTTACAGGAGGCTGCAATCCGTAACTGGACCCTCTAAATCAAAAATCTGATTAAAAGACCCGAACTACCCACTTCTTCTTCTTTCGTGTAACGTCAGAGGTCCAACTCGGTGTCGCGTAGCCATGCCCGCATCTCTGGTTCTAGGTCGAAGAGGCTGGCTTCTGAGGGTGGTCTATATAAGGGGCAGATGGTGATTATGTGGTCGGCGGTCTGCTCTGGGTCACCGCACTCGCATGCCGCACTGTCCGCCAGGCCCCACGCCTTCATTGATGTTTTAAAGCGACCGACACCAGTTCGTAGACGGTTCAGTGTGGTCCATTGCCGGCGTGGTAGGTCGTCTCCTCCAATGGCGCCATCTCCTGGGTCCCAGATGTAGCGGTGGATTCGGGAGGGCCCGGTTGACTCCCACTCCTGCTTCCAAGCTGCTGCCAGCCATGCATCTCTGGAGATGTCCTCAGAGGTGGAGTTGAGCATGGCTTGTGCTGCCTTGTTGTAAGGGTGGCGGGTCTTGAGTCGGCTTGGAGGTGCTGGTGTTATGGTGGTGTTGTGCAGGATGTGCCAATCATGCTTTTGTGCCTTCCTGGCCAGGGCGAACTACCCACTGTACATACTTTGTGTTTTGTCCCCCGCCCCCACCTGTGGTGTATGTCCCCACCTGTCCTACCCGCTGTACATACCTTATGTTTTGTTGTATTGTTCTTCCCATGATGGATGTATGTTTATCTTGTAGATAGTAATAGTTATTTGTCTGTATTATCTTGTAGATAGTACTAGTTTTTTTGTCTGTCTTACATGTAACGATGAATTGAGAATCAAGGACCCCAATTGAAATAAGCCAGTGGCTTTCTTGGGTTTTTTATCCTTTTAGTTGACCTTGTATGTAATATGTACTTTCATGTACCTACTTCTGCAAATCTTCTAATAAAGTTTTCAATCAATTCAATCAATCAATCAATCAAGGCCGTAGTAAGGCGATTCATGGTTTCCACCGTTACCGTAGTAAGGCGATGACGTAGTCTATGCAAATATGCAGGCGCGGTATGATGACGTTTGGTACATCACATTTCCGGGTGATGGATTTGATGCGCGCAGTTGGACCCTACTCCAAAAATGTTTGCACCAGCCGCCACTGCCAATAGATAACTAGAGCATCCGGTTCCCTTGGTATCACAGTAGTGGAGTATCTGTGCTGCCTACTGTCGCTGCGTTCGTAAATTCGCTCTGGAAATCTGATATGCACTCATGGAATGCCTCTTGTCCAAGCAAATTACCCCCTTTATGATTACCCCCTTTTTCCCCCCACTTTTTCCACATTTTGTTTATAGACTTATTTTTAAAATTGATTAAATAAATAAAAATTGGCATCAATCCGCAAACAATACCCCATAATGACAAAGTGAAAACAAGTTTTTAGACATTTCTGCAAATGTATTAACATTTAAACACAGAAATACCTCATGTGCATTATGTCTACACACCCTTTGCTATGACACTCAAATTAGCTAAAAAGCAAAAATGTCATCAACAAATCACTCAATAAATTGAGTTCATCTTAATGCAAGGATAATAGTTTATGTAAATATGGAATCAATATATTTTTTTATAGGGTCACTGATTTGCATAGGAATCAATTACACACTGTGAATGAATTAATTAATGAATGATCTTTATTGTCATTGTAACAGGTACAACGACATTTAAATGCATCAAACTATATTACAATTATGTAATGTTTTCAGAGAATACAAGTGGGTCAGATGATGTTTTTAATCCGTTAACATTACAAATATTAATCATATATTTGATTTAAGCACCAACAAGCAAAAATAAAGTGTCATACCAGCTTCCAGTTCAACCATGATAACATAAACGGAGACTGCTGAAAATGTTGACAACTTCTCTTCTCCTTTGTCCTCCATTAATATATTATACTGAGATCAAGCTGTTGTTTAAGCACACACAGGTGTGAGATACTTGTATAAACATGAACATGTAAGATAACGTTTGGCTGAAAGTAAAATCAAACATTAAGTTAAATGAAAAAAGGAAATACTAAAAGATAATAAATGTGAATTTATGACCATTGTTACTGAATTATTCAATCTCAATAAATGTGAATGACTTTCAGGTTTATTTACTCAGAAAAGCCAACATTTTCTTCATGATAGTTAGAATCAAAGCCTGCTATGGTCAGCACCCACAGTTTACAACTATGAGGGTTACATTAATAACCCTTGCGCTTGTAATATGCTTGTCTTACGAGGACATCTTCGGAGTAGTTCCCTTGATGGGTGTGATCGTCTACTCTGTCAGGGTCATTTGACATCCTCTCCATCCCCATGTTGTAGCCAGCCAACGCCGCTGAGAAAAACAAAGAAAGATTTTAGTGATATTGGCTAGTGAATCCAAATGCAGAACATAGTGTTCATTTGTATAAGAAATTGACCATTTATCACCTCACTTGTTCAATTGCTACCAAATGAGCTGACTTGGCGAGTGCTTATGGTACATCTGATTACAGGGAGGTAGGAGATCGCAGGGAGGGAACGGGTGATGACTACATTTAATTCACTTGCAACCAAAAAGCCGCCCAAATTGTGCCGGGGAACAACTAGTCTGCGAGATAAATTCGCTTTGATAGCAGGCCGCAGTAAACATCACGTCTGAGGCTCTCTACCCCCGCCCTAAAAGACTTATCAACCTATCAGAAACCACAAAAGTACACCCGCCTAAAGTTTAATAAAGTTCATGAACAACATCTAATCTCAGGCATGAAGGCAGCAAAAATCATCAGAACACCAGCAATACCAGGTGGCCATGGGGAGAACTGCAGCTCTTTCCAAAAAGCATGTTACCCCAATGAAACCCATGTTTTGAATTGCGATTTTGGCTTACATTATTTCGTAATATTAAATGTAGTCTTCTCCCTATTTTTTTTCATAGCCCACAAGCCACGTAAGAACACAAGCATTTTTTTTTTCTACTGAATTATATTATACATCACAACCATGTGATGATGTTACACATTATGATTGGCTGCAGAGCTGTAAACGGAAGCTGTTACGTTTCTCTAAAGGTTCTGTATGTATACAATAGTGTCGGGTCCAGGTGCGGTGTATGTAAACAATGAGACGGAGATATAATAAAATAAAGACTCTCTTTACTGAGACGTATAGTTCGCAGGTACAAACATAAACTTTCAGACGGAACAACAAAAAGGGGAGCAGTAGGGCTCAGCACGTATGCAATAATAACTTAGGAACTGAGGTCAATAATAAAGTACACGGAAACTAAAGTTTGAGCAAAGGGCTCCAAAGGAGGTACAAGGTTGCAAACCAGCAAACAAAGTCAAGGCTCAATCACGTTCCGGGTAACGGATACGTGAAGTGGTAATACGTACACAGGATACTGAAGCATTCCAAACGGGGTAACACAAGTGATCGACTAACAAGGGAACAGGGAAAAGGGACACACCTAAATAGCCACATACAAACATACAACAGGTGACAGGTATTAGCAATTAGTTCCAATAAAGTCCAGCCACCAGTAGGTGGTGTCGGAGAGTCGGAGACTCCCCTGGTGACAGGAAGCCATCTGGGTTACAGGGGTGGGCTAGTTTGCTGTTTTGCGCTTTAAGTTGCATTTCATGTACGAAAGGCGCTATATAAATAAAGCTTTACTTACTTACGTACTTACTTACTGTTAGCGTTAGGGTTGGTGTTAAGGTTAGGGTTAAGGTTAGGGTTAGGGTTAGGGTTAGGGTTGAGTTCACATTGACATTGTTTGCTAACGTTAGCAACTAGCCCGCTCCTGTAACCCAGTTGGCTTCCGTTTAGGGCTCTGCAGCCAATCATAATGTGTTACGTCATCACGTTTACGGCTTTGCAACCAATCATAATGTGTAACGTCATCACAGCCAATCATACAGTGATACGTCATCAGTAATGGCAGGACCCCGATCAAATTCCGAGAACCGTTAAAATTCTGTACCTACACCGGTTATAATAAGCTGTATCTAGTTTAGTATATATATATATATATGTACTAAATGTAATAATGTTACAGTGCAGCTTGTTTTGGTCAGAAATCTTGGTGTAATTCTAGACAAGAATGAGAGGTTTCATGTCCAAGCAAGACCTTGAAAAACTCATCCATGCATTTGTTTCGAGTAGACTTGATTATTGTAATGGTCTAATAACAGGCCTATCTAAAGGAGCTGTTCGTAAATTGCAGCTCATCCAAAATGCCGCTGCTAGGGTCCTAACAAAAACACATTTGAACACATTACACCAATCCTGAGATCCCTGCACTGGCTACCAGTCTCTCAGAGAATTGAATTCAAAATCCTCCTAATTACATACAAATCACAAAATGGTCTTGGACCAAAATACATATCAGATCTCCTCCCACCCTATATTCCCGCAAGGTCCCTAAGGTCAGCTAATCATTCCAAGAGTAAAAAGAAAACACGCTGCAGCAACTTTCAGTCACGCTGCTGCATGCTCCTGGAACAAACTCCCTGAAGAAATCAAATCAGGCCCAAACCCTTAAAATATGTAAATCTAAGCTAAAAAACCTTCATGTTTTGCAGCAGTTATGATTAAACACAAACACTTCTATCAATGTCTTTTTTCCATTAACTATTGTCTTATTACATGTTTTATCTATTTACTTCTTATATTTGCATGTATTCATTGTAATTTTTATTTTCTTACTATGCTGCTCTTGCTGTATTTTTAAATAATGTATGTAAAGCACTTTGAATTTGAATGTTATATGAAATGTGCTATACAAATAAACTTGCCTTGCCTTGCCTTGCCTTGCCTGGTGTTTCCAGTGACGTTCCACTTAACAGCCACAGTATCATCTGAATCAAACTATATTAAAAAGGCCCAGGCAATCGATAGATACCTCTCATCTTTTGACGACTGTTCCATTTAGGGAATTTCCTTTGTGCCTCTTTCTGGAACCAAACAAGAATGTCAGAGGCTTGGTTGAGATGCTCATCACCGGCCCATCCATTGGGAACCCCCTTGGGATTTGGGTGTGCGTTCTTGTCAACCTGTGAACATTATGAAAAACAATGGCTGGGGTGACCGTTTGCTACTTGACCTGACATCCTGCATAGACTGTAGCTGCAGCTGCATTACCTGTATAATGTATTCATCTGCCGTATGTATTCTAGTTACTACTATTGTTACTTACAGTCATTTACCCCCCCACCCCTTGTTGCATGTATCTGTTGGTTTTAATGGTTTATGTTTTATTTGTAGGTATAACTTTTGCACTCAAATGATCCCTTTCCCCCTGACACGAAAAAGATCTATTGAATCAAATGGAATTGAAACCTCACCTAACGTCATCTCTTACTCCCTTACTAACACAACCCTGACCAACGCACTCATGTCTGAGTACCTACTGTACCGATAGTGGCCTGTAGGGGCGCTATACCAGCTACTGCAGGTTGAATGTACAACGTGACCAATAAAGCTCAGTTTTGTGAATGGCGACCAAGTGTGTGTGTGCACATTGATACATGGTACCAGGAGTGGGGTGACACTAGCCTACAAAGATGAATAACATTCGGTCGCCGGACGAGTTGAAGTTAAGTGGAAATGTCCACGAGAACTGGAAAGCTTTCAAGCAAAGTTTTGAGCTGTACGTGTTGGCAATCGGTCTGGAAGAGGCGAAACATGAACGTCGAAGGGTAGCACTGCTTCTCACAGTGGCAGGCAGAGCCGCGAGGGACGTTTTCAACACGTTTCGGTTTCCTGAGGGCGATGACCAAAAGTATGCAGCAGTGCTAGCAAAGTTTGAGGAATATTGCACACCTAGGAAAAATGAGACGTACGAACGGTATGTTTTTCGCAACGGAGTACAGGCCGAGTCAGAATCCATTGAACAGTTTGTCACGGACTTGCGTCTGAAAAGCCAGTCGTGCAACTTTGGCACATTGTGTGACTCGCTAATAAGGGATCAGGTCGTCATCGGCGTTGTCGACAAGAAGGTGAGAATGCAACTGCTCAGAGAATCCGATTTGAGCCTGGAGAAGGCAGTACAAATCTGCCAGGCGTCAGAGAGCGCCAAGATGCAGCTCAAGTCATTCGAGCCCGAACCAGCATCGGTGGACGCGGTGCATGAGAGGGCCGCTAGCAAGTGGAACAGCAAAGGAAAGTCCCGCGCGCCCAGGCCCACAAAGGACACAGACTGTGACAGATGCGGGGGCAGACATGCAGCGAATAACTGCCCGGCTTACGGTGTGGACTGTCGCAAATGCGGTAGGAAGAATCACTACGCCCGATGCTGCCTGTCAAAGAAAGTACAGGTGGTGCAACAAGGCAGCGACACGACCGACACAGACGAGGATGACGAGAAGTGGTTCGTGGGAACTGTGGAGAACGAGGACAATAAGGAGGAGTGGATAGCCAATCTGGAAATCAATGGAACGACAATTCCTCTGAAATTGGACACGGGGGCTCAGGTGAACATACTGACGATGAAAGACTTTAATAAACTGTACAAGAAGCCAAAAGTGCATGTGAAAAAGATAAATCTGAGAACGTACAATGATGAACCGATTCCTACAAAAGGGGTATGTAGGGTCACACTGTCAAGGAAAGGGCACTCTGTTAATGCTATGTTTGTGTTGGTTGAGGGTGATAGACAGCCCATATTAGGTCTGAAATCCTGTGAGAGATTGGGCCTCATCAAAAGAGTGCATGTAATTGACAGGTCTGTAGTGACACCTAGTGGTGCAGCTGAGAAACAGCATGAGACTGTAGCAGACACAGAAAAAATAAGGAAGCAATATAGAGACGTATTCGGTGGTATAGGATGCCTACCTGGGCAGTACAGAATCCAGTTAAAAGCAAATGCGGAACCTGTCATCCACCCGGCAAGGAAGGTGCCGGTGACCCTTAAAGCTAGGCTGAAAGCAGAACTACAAGCCCTTATAGAGAAGGGCATAGTGAGGAAAGTAGAGGAACCGACTGAGTGGGTCAGTTCTCTGGTGATAGTTGAGAAAAAGAATGGTGACTTGAGGCTCTGTATAGACCCAAAAGACCTGAATAAGTGGATCAAAAGAGAACACTACAAACTACCAACTAACTCAGACATAACTAATGCTATGGCAGGCGCGCGTTTCTTTTCTAAGTTAGACGCATCATCAGGGTTCTATCAGATCGTTCTAGACGAAGACAGCTCCAAACTGTGTACCTTTAACACACCATTTGGAAGGCATTGCTTTCTCCGCTTACCGTTTGGGATATGCTCAGCTCCAGAGGTGTTCCACAAAACAGTGCAGCAGCTGTTTGATGGTATGGAGGGTGTGGGTGTGTTTATTGACGACATAGTGGTCTGGGGCACAACAAAAGAAGAACACGACGAGAGGCTACGCGGGGTGCTAGAACAAGCACGTAAAGCAGGGCTTAAACTGAACAAGTCGAAATGTGAGTTTGGGGTGACAGAGGTTACTTACCTAGGTGACAAGTTGTCCGAGGAAGGGATACAGCCTGATCCAGAGAAAATAAGGGCAATAGTAGAGATGCCAGCGCCAAAAGATAAAACAGACCTGCAAAGAGCATTAGGGTTAGTCAACTACATGGGGAAGTTCATACCAAATCTGTCTGCAAGCTCAAAGGCCCTCCGTAGTCTACTGGAAAAGCAAAACGAATGGCAGTGGGAACACGAACATGCAAATGAGTGGGAGGTGTTAAAGGCCAACCTGATCAGAGAGCCGGTGTTAAAGTACTATGATGTTGACAAACCGGTCAAAGTCTCTACTGATGCATCCAAAGAGGGTCTCGGAGCGGTGCTGCTCCAACGACACGGCACAGAATGGTTTCCCGTCGCTTACGCATCCCGAACGATGTCATCTGCAGAGCGCAACTATGCGCAAATTGAGAAAGAGACATTAGGCGCGGTTTTCGGATGTGAAAAGTTCCATGAATATATCTACGGCAGGGAAATAATACTAGAGACTGATCACAAGCCGCTTATTGCCATTTCCAGAAAGCCACTTGGAGATGCACCGCCACGCATCCAGCGTCTCATGTTACGGCTACAGAAGTACCACATGACGCTCGAGTTCACTCCAGGAAAGTACTTAATAGTGGCAGACGCTCTCAGCAGAGCGAGTTTGAGTGACACGGGCCCGAGCAGCACCGAGCAGGAGGTGCAAATCCATGTGGACTGTGTGAAGGCCCAGCTGCCTGCATCAAATGAGAAATGGGCCCAGTTCGCGCAGGAAACAGCAAGCGACAGAGAGTTGCAGGAGGTCATAGCGGCCATCCTCTCACCAGGAGATGAGGCCAGGATACTGCCAAGTCCGTATCGTCACACTAGAGATGAACTGACAGTGATCGACGGGGTACTCCTTAAAGGTAACAAAATAGTAGTTCCCGGCTCCATGAGACCAGAGATGGCTAAGTTAGCACATGAGGGCCATTTGGGAATAGAGAAAAGCAAGAGGCGGGCTCGTGAGGTACTGTTTTGGCCATACATGAACAGAGATATTGAGACTGTAGTACAGCGATGTGGGATTTGCCAACAGCATAGATATATGCAGCCTAGAGAGCCGCTTCTGCCTCATAGCAAACCAACCGAGCCATGGGAAAAAGTAGGTGCAGACTTATTTCAGCTGAAAGGGAGAGACTATTTAATCATAGTGGACTACCATTCAAACTATCCAGAGTATGCGCTGTTGTCTGATACCACAGCAAAGCAAGTGATCGCTCATTCTAAGTCTATTTTCGCAAGGCACGGTATTCCAGTGACTTTAGTAAGTGATAATGGGCCGCAGTTTAGCTGCCAGGAGTTCGCAGAGTTCGGAAAACAGTATGGATTCAAGCATGTAACCTCAAGCCCACTGTACCCGCAGTCAAATGGTCTAGCGGAAAAGGGAGTGCAAATCGTGAAACGACTGCTAAGGAAAGCAGCGGAAGCGGGTGAGGACCCGTACCTGGCAGTCCTCAACTACAGAGCATCACCGCTGGAAGGTGGCCGCTCACCAGCAGAGTTGCTGATGAACAGGAGGCTCAAGACAAAGCTGCCGTCAGCAGAGCACCTGCTCCAGCGCGCTGACCACCGCACGCAGAGAGAGCACCGGGCCACACAGAGAGAGGACCGGTCCAAACGTGCCTATGACAAAAGAGCACGGCCCTTGGGACCTCTTGAACGAGAGGACCTAGTGAGAGTCAGATGCGAAGGAAGATGGGGACCGGTCGCACAGGTCCTTAAAGAGACTGCTCCAAGATCATACGAGGTACTTACCGAGAATGGCAATACAATCCGCAGGAACCGGAGACACCTGTTGAAGATTCCACGCCCAGAACCACAGCCTGCAGAGAATGGCAATGACAGGGAGACTCCGGGAGAGCAAATAGAAGGGGGGCATACTCAATCAGACACGGACAGCCCTCCTGTCGAGTCACCCTCCCCTGGGGTGGAGCGGGTTCAAAGGCCGAGTAGGTCCATTGTCAAACCTAGGAGACTTGTAGAGGAGTGCTAATAACACGCACAGAAAGGGTGGGTTTATTATTTTTATTTAATTTTTTATTGCGGACTTGGAGTTCTGTTCTCAGGGTCATTACTGTTTGTTCTGGACTCAGGTTATTTGTGAATTGATGCTGTATGGTTCCATTACAGTTTGTTTTCATTGAAAAAAAAAGGAAAGAGTTAAGAGAAGTGTAATAATTGTACTGTTTAGAGTACCGTTACATTGTTTATTTGTACAAGCTGGAGAGTACATCTTGAGAATTCTAGTACGTATGCTAAGCTATAGATATAGACTTGTAATATCTGTGAACTGTTATTCTCTGAGATCAACTTCATCTTAATCCTTAGAAAAAGGGAGATGTACCGATAGTGGCCTGTAGGGGCGCTATACCAGCTACTGCAGGTTGAATGTACAACGTGACCAATAAAGCTCAGTTTTGTGAATGGCGACCAAGTGTGTGTGTGCACATTGATACACCTACCTGCATAAGCCCGAAGGCGTTTCCATTGTCCCCCCAGCCGTTTATCAAAGCCTGTCCACCACTGGACTCTCTGGAGATGATGGCAGCGATGAGAGATGGCTCCTGTCCATATCGTCGTGCCACATTTGAGATCTTGGTCTTGTATTGGTTTATGGAACTGAGGTCGTTCGCTGCTTCGCTCTCGCCTTTATGATGCATCCAATAGAAAATTATTAATGTTAGAAGCCTTTATTTCTATGAAATTGGTATTTTTTTTTTTTTTTTAAATGTCATTATGTATAATGTTATTTTAAATGAAGAATGATGACAATAATGTTACAAAATATTAAATACAAAACGTTTTTAAAATGGGAAAAAGGCAAGGCTAATAACGCTGCGTCGTCACTGCTGATAGCTGACGTCTATAAAGTTCCCTATACAGAAGGAAATGTGATTCATTGTTAGCATTAGTTTAAAAATACAGAAAGAGTGGGATGGCCCTACTCCTTAAAAAACAACAACAAAAAGAAATAAACGCGGTGTTCCAAAATGCGTTCTTGCGCTCTAGCTAGAGCATATCCGTACTTGGTATCTGATCTATACAAGGCGCAAGAAGGCATTGGAGAACACAGCCATTGACTTCAACCAAACACCAACATTAGTTCATCTGTACAACATCAATCTGCCAAAACAGAAAAGGAATAAGAGTAGTATATGTACTCTACAGGACTTTTAACATCATAATATTATGGCATGATATCTTAACTGCTGCTGCACTATTCTTTGTGAATCATCAACCACCAACCTCAGATCTAAATACGTTTGTTTGATAAAGTTGCATAAAGCTCACCCATGTTGGAGATTACGTCTTGAAGTTCTTGCAACAGCAGGTTCCACAAATGAATAGCCTCATAGGGTGTAACAGTAAGCCTATTTATACCTTGTTTTTATTTCCTTTCACTTTCATTATTACCCACACCCACTGCAGGGGAGGGACTGCAGGGCAGCTGATTTAGAGGAAATCATAGCTTGGTCGAGAAACATGACGTTCAAGTACTTTTTCTTTTCTTTTTTTAAATTATACATTAGGCCCTATAAATCTGTTCCATGTGTTATCTGAGCGGCAGGGTTGGACTACTAGACCATTACAGAACAACCATGGCATCATTTAGCGGTTTGCTCCACTTGTAGAACGTTTTAATACACTATTTGCTTTGTTCATTCCTGACTGATATTTGAAATAAATTAACGAAATAAATACTACTTTTTGTAAAATGTTCTTCATGTGCTATACACAAATACATAGTTGATTATATCTAAACCACTTTTTAATGATTGTGTAACGACCATTGATTCTTATGTAAAATACTGATTGATTGACATATTTTTAATTCATATTTCATTTACTCATTTTACTTCATTCTTATGGAGCCAAACGTGCCGGAAAACAATAAATTGATTTGTGAAAGTTAACAATAAATTGAACTATCTCATAAGGAGTCTCAGGTATGCTCTGGCCAGTGTAACTTTCTATAGGTGATCCACTAGTACTGCCTGGATGCACATCACTTCCTGTCCAAAGTACAACAATAGGAGCTTCATGTATTACCTTTATTTTGTGCACAAGAGCACATTGTTGTGCATGAAGGATACTTGTTGGAAGATTATTTTGAACAGGATGACATTGCCGTCTTAAACTTAGTTTATTTTGAAACTGACAAATATATATTTTTATCGCCACATCGCCGCGGGCAGCTGACAGCTGTAGTTCAGACCCAGGCTGAGGGTAGTTAGGGTAGTTAGTTAGGGTAGTTAGGGTAGTTCAGACCCAGGCTGTTACTGGCGGACATGCAGGAGTCTCTGGAGTCCCTGGTGAATGTTCTAGAATCCTACAGGGGAAGGGATAAAGTCGTAAGTAGTCAATGTGCATGCACGTGAAACATCTACTTCTTCAATAGGCTAAATCACATAATCAAATAATCTGAAATGACGTGACCTTTAGTCGAGTAGCCTCGTTTGAACTGAGTATATAATAACTTTGTGTTTATTATTGTATTTTTTTTTTTTACTTCAAAACATGACAATGAGTCTGTGTGTGCATAATGCATTAACTATAGTATAACTATGTGCATAATGCATTAACTATAGTATAACTATGTGTGCATAATGCATTAACTATAGTATAACTATGTGTGCATAATGCATTAACTATAGTATAACTATGTGCATAATGCATTAACTATAGTACAACTATGTGTGCATAATGCATTAACTATAGTATAACTATGTGTGGATAATGCATTACCTATAGTATAACTATGTGCATAATGCATTAACTATAGTATAACTATGTGTGCATCATGCATTACCTATAGTATAACTATGTGCATAATGCATTAACTATAGTATAACTATGTGTGCATAATGCATTAACTATAGTATAACTATGTGTGCATAATGCATTACCTATAGTATAACTATGTGTGCATAATGCATTAACTATAGTATAACTATGTGTGGATAATGCATTAACTATAGTATAACTATGTGAGCATAATGCATTAACTATAGTATAACTATGTGTGCATAATGCATTAACTATAGTATAACTATGTGTGCATAATGCATTAACTATAGTATAACTATGTGTGCATAATGCATTAACTATAGTATAACTATGTGCATAATGCATTAACTATAGTATAACTATGTGTGCATAATGCATTAACTATAGTATAACTATGTGCATAATGCATTAACTATAGTATAACTATGTGCATAATGCATTAACTATAGTATAACTATGTGTGCATAATGCATTAACTATAGTATAACTATGTGTGGATAATGCATTAACTATAGTATAACTATGTGTGCATAATGCATTAACTATAGTATAACTATGTGTGGATAATGCATTAACTATAGTATAACTATGTGTGGATAATGCATTAACTATAGTATAACTATGTGTGCATAATGCATTACCTATAGTATAACTATGTGCATAATGCATTAACTATAGTATAACTATGTGTGCATAATGCATTAACTATAGTATAACTATGTGTGGATAATGCATTACCTATAGTATAACTATGTGCATAATGCATTAACTATAGTATAACTATGTGTGCATAATGCATTACCTATAGTATAACTATGTGCATAATGCATTAACTATAGTATAACTATGTGCATAATGCATTAACTATAGTATAACTATGTGTGCATAATGCATTAACTATAGTATAACTATGTGTGCATAATGCATTACCTATAGTATAACTATGTGCATAATGCATTAACTATAGTATAACTATGTGTGCATAATGCATTAACTATAGTATAACTAGGTGTGCATAATGCATCAACTATAGTATAACTATGTGTACATAATGCATTAACTATAGTATAACTATGTGTGCATAATGCATTAACTATAGTATAACTGTGCATAATGCATTAACTATAGTACAACTATGTGCATAATGCATTAACTATAGTATAACTATGTGCATAATGCATTAACTATAGTATAACTATGTGTGCATAATGCATTAACTATAGTACAACTATGTGTGCATAATGCATTAACTATAGTATAACTATGTGCATAATGCATTAACTATAGTATAATTATGTGTGCATAATGCATTAACTATAGTATAACTATGTGTGCATAATGCATTAACTATAGTATAACTATGTGTGCATAATGAATTAACTATAGTATAACTATGTGCATAATGCATTAACTATAGTATAACTATGTGTGCATAATGCATTAACTATAGTATAACTATGTGAGCATAATGCATTAACTATAGTATAACTATGTGTGGATAATGCATTAACTATAGTATAACTATGTGAGCATAATGCATTAACTATAGTATAACTATGTGTGCATAATGCATTACCTATAGTATAACTATGAGCATAATGCATGATGTCCATGTGTGGGTCTGGGGTCTGGGGTAGATCAGGACGCTCTGCTACGGGTCCCAGCTGGTCGGGGGGGTCCTGTCTCAGAAGACAGACCGGTCGGCCCAGCTGAGTCAGAGCCTCCTGCTGTTCTCAGCTCAGCTCAGCCACTGCAGGACGGTGCTTCGTCTCTTCGATGACCTCTCTATGCTGGCCTACTCCCACAGCTACGGCCTGGGTGCTGGGGTACGACACCACACGTCCACTATGATCTCATCCTGGTTTAAATCATGTTCATTGTTCTGTTCTGTTCTGCATCTCTCAAAATGAATCTAAAAACAACAACAACAACAACAACAACAACATCAAGTTCTATCAGTGCCAAGTGTCAACACAGTTGTTTTTAGTGTAGTTGTATTGAAACTAGAGTCTTCTGTCCTGCCTATAGACTTTAGTCTATTAGTTAGTAGTAGTTAGTTGTAGTTAGTAGTAGTTAGTTGTAACACTTGTTCAGTCCTGCCTATAGACGTTAGTCTA
The DNA here is from genome assembly GCF_963989245.1 of Nansenia antarctica. NCBI lineage: Eukaryota > Metazoa > Chordata > Actinopteri > Argentiniformes > Microstomatidae > Nansenia > Nansenia antarctica. Next base: position 31,402,119 of record NC_137688.1, read on the forward strand.
TTAGTTAGTAGTAGTTAGTTGTAACACTCGTTCAGTCCTGCCTATATACGTTAGTCTATTAGTTAGTAGTAGTTAGTATTAGTTAGTAGTAGTTAGTATTAGTTAGTTGTAGTTAGTAGTCGTTAGTTGTAGTTAGTATTAGTTAGTAGCAGTTAGTAGTAGTTAGTTGTAGTTAGTAGTAGTTAGTATTAGTTAGTTGTAGTTAGTAGTCGTTAGTTGTAGTTAGTATTAGTTAGTAGCAGTTAGTAGTAGTTAGTTGTAGTTAGTAGTAGTCAGTAGTAGTTAGTTGTAGTTAGTAGTAGTTAGTTGTAGTTAGTTGTAGTTAGTAGTAGTTAGTAGTAGTTAGTTGTAGTTAGTAGTAGTTAGTAGTAGTTAGTAGTAGTTAGTTGTAGTTAGTAGTAGTTAGTAGTAGTTAGTAGTAGTTAGTTGTAGTTAGTAGTAGTTAGTTGTAGTTAGTAGTAGTTAGTTGTAGTTAGTTGTAGTTAGTAGTAGTTAGTTGTAGTTAGTTGTAGT
>NC_137688.1:31405131-31452631 GCF_963989245.1 Nansenia antarctica
GCTGAATGGAGTGATTTGATTCTGTGTTAAGTTTAAGAGGTGTTCTTCTTGTGATTTGATTTGATTTGATTCGATTTTTATTAGGAATTTACAATAGAATCATTTACGCATCATGACACTAAGTAATGTCCAGAGGATGGCACTTGAAAGCATTATTTAAAACACTTATTTCCAAAGTGGTCCTCGATGGAAACATAAAATGAATAAAACAAAACATCACATCATAAAACAGCATAAAAAACAGTATAAGAACACAGCATAAAAAAACACATAATAAAACACACAACATGGAAACATAAAGTGAAACAAAACAAAACGTAAACACCCTCTCTTTCTTAGGGGTGAGCCATTAGTTCTCCCCATAAATATGACTTCATATTTGGACTGTGTGTTTGTCTCCCAGCAGGGGCGGGGCTCCCAGCGAGGGCGGGGCTCCCGGCAGGGCTCAGCTGAGGAGGCAGATGGGAGGAGAGGTCCTCAGCGTGCTGAGCAGCCTGGCTGACCTGAGCAACGCGGTCCACTGGCTTCCCCCGGGCTTCCTCTGGGCTGGCCGCCTGCCCGTCTGGCTGGTGGGGCTGCTGGGGACCACCTCCTCGCTGGTCGGCCTGGTCCAGATGAGCAGCAGCCAGGCAGCCAGTACCTAGGCTGTCTTCATCTGTGTGGGGCGGCTGTGGCGCAGGAGGTAGAATGATCGCAAGTCTAATGATCGCAAGTCTAATGATCGCAAGGTCGGCAGATCGGCGGTTCGAGCCCCGGCTGGCCACATGTCGAAGTGTCCCTGGGCAAGACACTGAACCCCAAATTGCTCCCAGTGAGCGGGGCCGGAGCCTTGCATGGTAGCTTGGCCGCCATTGGTGTGTGAATGTGTATGTGAATGTGTGAATGAGAGGCCGTTGTAAAGCGCTTTGGATAAAGGCATAAGTATATAAGTCAGTCCATTTACCATTTGAGAATGTTTCTAGTATTGGAACAAGGCCTTGGATTTACCATAAAATTTTTTTGCAATGAATCAGCGCACCCCAATCAGCATATAATGTAGGTCATTGTTGGTCATTAAGGGTTTGCCTGACCCTAATATTAAATAGATCCACGACCAGATGCAATAGTTCACTCCTGCCTCGGTTTTTCATCTGTTCAATGATCGTGAGTGTGATACTGTATGATACTGATACTATGTGGTATGAGGAGGTAATGTTGGTCTAGTGGATAGTGAGACTAGTAATCAGAAGGTCATGAGTTCAAATCCCACCTGAGAACACTACCACTAGTGTGCCCTTGAGTAAGGTACTTAGCCCTAAGTTACTCCAGGGAGACTGTCCCTGTGATCTGTAATTGTAAGATGACTTTAGATAAAAGCGTCTGCTAAATGGTTACATGATCATTAGATATTAATTTATTGTCTTTATGTGATGATATACAGTAATTAATTAAAGGATCATTCAGGTTAAATTCAGATTAATTCTGTGTTTGTATTATTCTGAATGTCATGATTTAGTTAATTATGCTGCCTGCAGCTACGCAGACTTGTCATTCCTTTGTATTGTTGATTTCTATTATGAAATGATAAGCTCCCATTGGCTCCCACATAACTCGAACCCTGGTTGTAACCCACACAATAATGGCATAACATTGTGCTCTAAATTTCCCATATCATCATCACAGGTTGGATTTAGATATCAACATTTTACTACATTATCAGGAAGACAGTAATGCAACACTGACAACAGAAGGCTGGAGTGTGGATGATGTCATAATCAGGGTGACATTAACCCAATCCCAACACACCCCTTGCCCCTACAATTTAGCCCTACCTACTAGTTTTGCGCGTTCACTCGTAGGGGTAGGGTTTCCCGATTCTTGTTGGGCTAGAGGGGTAGGGCAAAGTGGTAGGGCTACTTGGACCTCCAAACTGAGTTTTTTCAGAGGCACGCTCAACTCACTAGTTTATTACAGTATACCATCGTCAAAATGCATGTAACCGGAATTGTCCCCATTTTTTATTTCATAGATAGCATTGGATATTTTAATGATACTGTATATTGACTACCAAACTGGAAATATCCCCCCGGTTTTCATTTCAGAAATCTGGTCACCTTAATAAGCAGTCTCCTCGAAGTAACATTCTGAAAGCAATCCTTATCATCCCGATCAAGGGGATTTCTACCAAGAATAATGGACCTTTTTATCAAATGGGGGATACCTCCTGGAAATCAACAATAGTGTTCATCTCTGGCACTGTTATGAGTAACCGTCGACAACGTCATGCTCTCCTGCGCGCTAGCTGTCCTCAGGTGTGTCCGTTTCCTCAGAGTCAGTCACTTCCTGTCCGTCCACAGTAAACATCAGGTAGTTGAGTCCTTCCTCGCTGAGGACGTGGGTCAGGCCTGCCCCTGGGCACTCGTCCTCGTCCACCCTGCTGCACTCCTCCTCTAGAGAGGACCATAGAAGCACGGCAAATGGTAAACGGACGGCACTTATATAGCGTCTTATTCCAAAGCGCTTTACAATGGCCTCTCATTCACACACACATTTACACACCAATGGCGGCAAGCTACCATGCTACCATACCGGCCCGCTCATTGGGAGCAATTTGGGGTTCAGTGTCTTGCCCAAGGACACCTCGACACGTGGCCAGCTGGGGATCGAACCGCCGAACTGCCGACATTGCAATGATTAGATGCCGGCTCTACCTCCTGAGCCACAGCCACCCCAGAAGCCAACATACATAAAGGCCAAAATCTTGCTTAGGGCCTGACCGGCACTCACCATCGTCATGGTAACCCTGGTTGACCACGCCTCCGGAACCTTCCTGACTGCGACGGGTCTCAGATTCTCTTTGTTGACTCAGACTCTCCTGGAGAGAGCGGAAGCTAGGCCTCTCACTGGGCACCTGACTCCAACACCGCAGCATCAGCTCATACCTGGGAGAGAGAGAGACATTCAACACTGGTCAGTCGATATCTGTCTGTTTTAGAGAGTATTTCCTATACAAAGTGTGTGGTGGTACATCCTTGTGCTAACAACTTACATGCAGTATCATGATCTATTCAGTTACAATGAACTGGATACATTTTCAGGTGTCAGTGTATTATCACTCCCATAATGAATTATGCAACGGGTTGGTGTGTGATGCGGACCCAGGTGCGACGCAGGACAAAGTGAATACGGCAAGCAGTAAAGGACACTTTACTGGGACAGAAAAAAACTATAAAGAAAACCCACAGGAAGAACGCTGCTCAAAACAGGTGCGAATAAACCTGGGGGGTGTTCCATCAACGTCGCTAAAGGAAAATCCACGCTTATTTTTATAGCTCTTGCAAAATGTATCTAAATAAGCCAGGATTTTCCTTTAGCGACGTTGATGCAATACCCCCCTGACCAACAGGCGAGGGGACGCCTCAACTCCCGTACAAAGCTCAACAGAGGGAACCACCGGCGGGAGCGGCTCTCAAATCCTGCGCCAGGCAGGTACATAAACAGACCAGGGACACACACACCTACTAGGAACAGACAGAGAGATAACCCGGCAGGGAGGGCCGGGAAGTGTGGACATAAATACACAGGTGCCAAACAAACACACGTGACACACATTAGTACAGGACGAGGCAGTGAACAGTGTGAGTGTAGTAGCGTCCAACAGCCACCAGGGGCCGCCAGAGGGAGGCACCAAGGAGTCGCCAGAAACATTAATTTATCAGAACACTTACAGTCTCTGAGGACAGTTTGCTGGAGCCTGGAGTCTCCCTCCAGAGTTGATGTGGTGCAGGACCTCCAGGTTGGAATATGCTGGATATGGCTGTTGGCCTAATGTCGCCACCTCCCAAAGCAGCACTCCAAAGGCCCTGGGAGCAGTTTAAATGCATGGATGCAAGATTACCAACCGAAGAATAGCAGGAGAAGAGTTTGATACACACGCATACTGACTAAACCTTCCAAAATACAATTACAACATTTAACCAGGGAGCTATTGAGCTCACAAAGTAATAATAATAATAATAATAATAATAATAATAATAATAATAATAAGAGATTTAATTTAAAAGTGCCTCTCTCAAGCTCAAGGACACTGTACAGAGAAAAAGAAAAGAAAAAAAGAAGAGAAGCAGGACAATAAACAAGAAAAAAAAAAAGAAAAAACACAACAAACAAAAACAGAATAAAGATATACAAGATAAAATCATTCAAAAAGAAAGAGGTGAAGAGCTCAAAGTGCTCTGCTGCACAGTTAGGGTCATATTGACCCAGTCAGACAGACAGTTAGGAACATCTTGACCCAGTCAGACAGACAGTTAGGAACATCTTGACCCAGTCAGACAGACAGTTAGGAACATATTGACCCAGTCAGACAGACAGTTAGGGTCATATTGACCCAGTCAGACAGACAGTTAGGAACATCTTGACCCAGTCAGACAGACAGTTAGGAACATATTAACCCAGTCAGACAGACAGTTAGGAACATCTTGACCCAGTCAGACAGACAGTTAGGAACATCTTGACCCAGTCAGACAGACAGTTAGGAACATATCGACCCAGTCAGACAGACAGTTAGGAACATCTTGACCCAGTCAGACAGACAGTTAGGAACATCTCGACCCAGTCAGACAGACAGTTAAGAACATCTTGACCCAGTCAGACAGACATATTGACCCAGTCAGACAGACAGTTAGGAACATCTTGACCCAGTCAGACAGACATATTGACCCAGTCAGACAGACATATTGACCCAGTCAGACAGACAGTTAGGAACATATTGACCCAGTCAGACAGACAGTTAGGAACATATCTACCCAGTCAGACAGACAGTTCTCCTACCAGACGTCAGTGTGCTTGTTGAAGACGCCGTCTGACAGACTCTCAGGTGACATCCAACGCACAGGAAGCAGGCCCTCTCCTCTCTTCCTGTAGTAGTCATTCTTATACACGTCACGGGCCAGACCGAAGTCTCCTATCTTCACTACCCTGCTGGGGTCAGTGTAGGCTCTGACGGACACCAGGCAGTTCCTGGCAGCCAGATCCCTGTGGTAGATAGGCATCATTCACATTAGATTACGTTACATTAGATTACATTAAATTACATTAGATTACATTAAATTAGATTCAACTTTATTGCCATCTCTGCTTGGTAATGAATATGACTGTGTGTCATATAACATATCATAAGTATGATTGTACATTTGGCACAATGAGCTCTGACACTGTAGATTAAAAGCATAACCTGCAATTAAAAACATAATAAATTACTTTACAATTGAAAATAAATAGTCTAAATCGCATACTATTGCACTTCAGGTTAGATGCTAAACTGCATTTTGTTGCCTGGTACTTCTTCTGATCTACTGTACAGGTATTACATTTTTACTATTTAGAATCTGGCCTCTATATACATGGTAACAGCGTGCCATACCTGTGGACAAAGTGCATCTTCTCCAGGTAGGCACACCCTCTGGCAGTGTCACAGCAGATGTCCAGGAGGTCTGGTAGACTGAGCAGCACAGCATGACTCTGGATCACAAGACCACATGAACCCACTAAGCAACAACACATATTCTTACATGTGAACCATCTTAACAGACACTTTTATCCAAAGCTATTTACAATTTACCTGGAGTAACTGAGGGCTGAGTGCCTTACTCAAGGGCACACTAGTGGTGGTGTTCCCAGGTGTGTGTGTGTGTGTGTGTGTGTGTGTGTACCTTGTGTGTCTCTGTGTGTGTGTGTGTACCCACCGCAGATGGACGAGCCCCCCTGAGATAGGAGCGCAGGTCGCCTCCCTCCATCAGCTCCAGGATTAGATACTGGGGCTCGTTCAGCACACACACACCCAACAGACGCAAGATGTTGGAGTGGTCAAACTGACTAAGGACAGACATTATTAGATTAGATTAGATTCAACTTTATTATCATTGCAGAGTACAAGTAAATGACAAGGAAATGCAGTAAAGGACGAGGTCCCACCAAGATACTTACATACGTATGGAACATTAAGTATACTGTATTATGTTACGGTACATGTGGGAATACGGTACATGTGGGAAAACTAGGGTTAGGGTTAGGTGCTACGTCGACTTGGTACATGCTGGCATGTCTAACCCTAACCCTAACCCTAACCCTAATCCTAACCCTAACCGTAGCACCCTAGCACCTAACCCTAGTTTTCCCACATGTACCGTGTTCCCACATGTACCATAACATATACATACAATCAGGCAACAGGATACACATACGTTCACTGTATAAAGGCATAACAAAGGTGGTTTGTAAGACAATCTAAAAACAAAATGAAATGGTCAATGCATTTACCTCATTAAGTAGGCTTCTTTCAGAAACTCAATTTTCTCGTTGTCTGTCGCATCTTTCCTCAGGGTCTACTCAAAATCAAGAAATAATGACGTCATCCAAATCGTTCAAAAAGGATCACACATTCCATCCCTTTTTTTTTTAAACAGATAATTATTTGTATATTATTGCCATGTCACCAAAATCATCAATGAGATAAGATATCCAAATTGTTGTAACGGTAAAACGGTATTCTGTTTTAATTCAAGTGAATACTTATAGGTTCATTGACCTTCACAGCAACTCTGGTTTCAGATATGACTTCTTTGGTGGTGTGGCCCACTGTGATTCCCTCATATACCTCCCCGAACGCACCACTACCCAGAAGCCTCTTCAGCGTCAGGCACTCGCGAGGGAACACTGGGAGGGAACCTGTCTCGTTGTGGACAGGAAGGGGACTGGGCCAGAGGAGGCAGAGAGGAACAGAAACAGACCAGAAATCTTTAAACAAACGTGACCCGGTCTAGACTCTAGTGTTTTGACACGGTCTAGACTCTAGTGTTTTGGTCTAGACTCTGGTGTTTTGGTCTAAACTCTAGTGTTTTGGTCTAGAGTGTTTTGGTCTCTTTTGGATTTAATGTTCAGACTTTTCTTTCGGAAAATGTGAATACATTTCTGCGTTGTTGAAAATCAATGACACATCGCTAGTCAACTAACACAGCTTGTTTTGTGAGCCTGCTAACAACGTAAAGTAGTATTATAGTCAGGGGTGCACATAACTTTTTGGGGCCAGTGCTCAGAGGAGCACCTAGGGATGCTGCTTGGTGCTCCCCGAGCTCGCGAGTCACGACCCGTCCCACAGGATGGATAAAAAAGTGATACATGGATAACTTATATTAGCAAAACGACATTTATTAATAAATAAAGATGAACGAACAAATGATTGTGTGCAAAACAAAATAAACAAATGCAAAATCAAATGACTGCTCTTTAAGCATGAAAGTCTGTCAGACTCCTTTAAACACAATGAAATCAACTGACATCTCTTTAAGCACTAACTGACAGTGGCGGCTGGCCAATACAGGGCGCTAGGGCGCCGCCCCCACCTTCCAAAGCGCCCCCACTTCCTAGTTGCTACTTGTAAAAGTTTTTTAAAAATAAACATTGTTTATTCATAAAATGCGGCTGATATTCTGTCGGCGCCTATCAGCATTCATTAAAAATCCTCCAATACAATAAACATTTTATCTGTGTGTGTGTAAAATTCACTGTGAAAATACATAGGGTAGGAAGTCGGGACGCTGGCCGAATGGGATCCTATGGCACTGCACATACTTTTGGCTTACACGTGAGCTGTAGCAGCGCTCCAATTGGCTGTCTCCTATTTCCCGGTCGGAGCCCTCGTGGATTAACGCATGGCTTACCTAGGCTGCAGCCTAGGGCCACTACCACTAGGGGTAGTAAAAATAAAAATATCCGGTTGTTAAGTCTGACGTCAAACGTGACGTTTTGCAATTTACGGGTCCTAACCAGAAATTCTCCGCACCAGAATACCAGTGTACTACAGCGGTAGCATGACAGTTGAATCGTTTTTTAGACTCACATCTATTCATACAACAAGGGACACAGCACTTTCCCGTTTTCCCCATATTGTCAGGGTATTTGAGCCTCGGAAAAGCGCTATATAACTAGAATTTATTATTATTATTATTGCGGCATTTCGAAGACAGCGCCTCAGCCAACTTTGGACCCGGAAACACGTCGCGACTTAACAACCGAATAGCTAAGTAAAAAAAAAGAATGCAGCTGCGACGACCAATGTTGTTGAGAGTGAGAGCCACGAAGCAGTTAGCACTGGGTCGGGTGTCGCTAGCAGCACTGAGGCGAACATGGGGGACAGCAACAGAGAGACAGACAACAGGAGAGGAGAGCAACAGAGAGACAGACAACAGGAGAGGAGAGCAATAGAGACAGAACTGAGGTGAGGTGAGCAACAGAGATAGTTCAGGATGATAACAAACAGTTCAGTATGACAGAGACAACTAATAGAAAGACAACTGTATGATTATAGAGTTTACATGTTCAAGGAAATATTGTATGATAATAGAAAGGTACACTTTAATTTAATTAAAGAAGTAACAAAGAACACATTTATTATCACAATTGCATTGTGTTCCATGTCTTTCTCCATTGAATAAATAATGCCTAGTTGAATGGCTAAACAAGACAACTGTCTGGACAGTACTGCAATTATTCACCTTACCGCTGCACAGATAGACAAAGGGTATAAGTCCATTCTGTTAACATTAGGTCTACTCTGCTAACAAAGACTATTCCAGTTGATTTGTCAGTTGTTGTGCATTATATTTTTGTTGTGTTTGCAGTTTGCCCTTTAATAAGTTATATATAAAAATAATTAAGTTATATATATATTCTCATGCTAAAATCGACTGTAAATCCAGATTTTAAAGTTGATATTCTTCCCCGTGGAGCATGCCCCCATAACCTGTGCCCCACCCAACATTTTTATCAACAGCCGCCACTGCTAACTGAATGTCTGTTCTTTAAACACACTGAAATAAATGGACATCTCTTTAAGCACTGCTCTGTTCTGTAAACACTGAAATCAACTTTTCAACAAAAAGTTACAGCCTGAGCATTTATTTATGCTACAAGCTTAATCATCATCATCATCATCATCATCATCACTGCTCTCTTGACTGCTGTTATCACTGTCCTCAATTTCAACCATGGTAGAGGATGTTGTAGGCTATCACTTTAAATAGCTCATTATTTTGATTGTGCAACAAAGTCTTTTTTTTTCTTTTTCTAATAGAATTCCCAACCATATTCCCTGGGTCAGGGGTCAAGGTGCGATAATGAAGCTGTAAAACAAACGTCTGAACGTTTGAAAGCTTCAGAGAAAAGAAACGTGTCCCTTGGTGTTGTTTTTCCTTTTAGCGACGAGTCGTTCGGGACTGAATTTTCACGTGGCGGCGTGATAACCGTGCGATACGCGATACGCGGAATGAAAGTACGAGTTACGATACTTTCCGAATGTTTTCGTGAGGGGAGTTGCCGTGGTCGTCGTCGGTCGACTGTTGTGATGGATTACTCGTCGGGCCTTCGACTGAGGGGACGGCAAATAGTTACTTAGTGGGGCTTAGAGTGATGCAGCAGTCAGCAGTTGGATTTTGAGGAAGTAAATTCCTCTCCCAGCGGTTCCAGCTGTTGGTGCGCAAGAGCGCCTTCATGCGGCTGATCTGCCACGCAGCATGCATTTTGGCGACGCATGCGCACTGGCGCACCAGTTATGTGCACCCCTGATTATAGTTAACTAGGTAGCAGTGGGCATTACTACTACTATCCATTGCGTTGTTGCAGTATTTTGGCTTGACTAGCGAGTTTGTGTTGTGATTCTCAACAGCCCTGAAATGTATTTCTGTGTATTTTGATTGGTTGCCGACATGCGGAGCAAAACACTAGAACGTGTCACAAATAGAGTGAATGTCCAGAAACTGACTATTTTCCAGTGGAGATCTACACTGTGATACAGGGTTCCCGCGCTGGTCTTAAAAAGCCTTAAAGTCAGTTCAGTTATTAGGTCTAAAAAAGTAAGGTGCTAGGTATTAAAAATGAGATTAGCGTGAAATAATTATTATGAAATAATTATGGGACTTATTTATTTTATATTAATTATCCTTCAGACTTTTTTGTCTGTATGGCTAAACAATTATTGTCTAAAGTTATATTCAAAGAGGTCTAAAAAGTGTCTAAAAAGGTCTTAAATTTGACTTGTTGAAACTTGTAGGAACCCTGTGATAAGTACCTGATAGCATAGCAAGCATTAGCCAGCCCCACCAAACCCCTGATCTCCTCCAGCTCCTCATCAGGGCCAAGGGAGATGACCAGGGTGTTAGGCTGCTGTGGGTCTTTCTTCTGTAGATGACGACTGAACCAAACTACAGGCAAAGGAAAGAAAGTGTTGGACGTACTGTATGCATCAGATATATTGAAACTACTGTGATACTTTTGAAGCTGCCACTTCAAGACTTACCTAACACACCTAGCATCAGTAGAACAAGTAGGACACCAGCCGCAGTACTCAAACTAATGACCAAGATTCTGTCTCCTGAATCATCTAAAATATATAATAATAATGTAAAAAGTAAGAACATTACTTTACATTCATGTGTTAACATAATTGGGTAAAATCAACATGACAGGTCTTACCCGACTAAATCTGTACTTACCCAGTAAATAAAGAACCTTGGAGGTGGGGTCTCCTTGACCCCAGTATGTGAAGGGGGTGATGGTGATATTAAACCTCCTGTATGCGTCGATGCGTCTCACTTCCAAATAGGGTTCAGACGTCAGTGTTTTCAATGGGTGACAAAAGCTGTTGCCATTCTGTAGGTTAGAAATGTGTTGTGATTAAGACTGGGTCCACACTAGTCTGTTGTGTCCATACAGTAATGATTGAGCCAATGGTTTCTCTATGGGAGTCATTAGACACACAACAGAACAACAGAGATGACAAGGGTTGGTAAGTGTTCGTTTTCATATTGTTTGTCGTACAGAAATGTTGGGAGGAGTTGAGCCTTTGACAAGACGGCCCAATAAGTGTTGTCCATATAGCCACTTAAGAACAAGGTGCCTCTGTTTGTTTACGCCCAGATTCCACAAATCACATCAGATAGTGACTTCATACAAACATGAAGTTGGTTGGTAAGGTTTGGGACTGATTACATGGAGGGGCCAGGGTTTTTTCCTGACCACATGATCTGAGAGTTCAGTTTTTCCTGCTCAACTCACGTAGTCAGGAAAAACTCCCAACTGCCACTATCGTATCAATGAGGTACTCGAGAATCTACTTGGAATGAGTTCATATGAGGTCATGATGAAGCTATACCTTCTGATGGGTTAGTTCCAGTTGCCGGGTTAATATGTCAGTCTCAACACAGTAGAACACTGACCCAAACTCCACGTTGCTGCTTGGCTCCCATTGGATCCTCAGTACAGTGTGGTTCTCCTCCAATCGGATCGAAGTCCTTTGAACAGCCTGAGGAATCACGACGGGCGGGGACACAAAACCATCTGAACACACACACACACACACACACAAACACACAGATACACACACACACACACACACACACACACACACACACACACGGGCATGCACACACACACACACACACACACACACACACACACACACATAAACTTGGAGACAGTGTTTTATGAAAAAGCAGTTGCATAAGGGAATGATAAAACCATAAACCGGTCATACGGATATGAAAGCAATAAAATAATTTGAACGGGTGTGTAAACAAGACATATTACAGTCTGCCAGTTGGCCAACCTGGGAGTGGTTTGAGTGTGTTCTGCAGCAGAGTGAAAGTGGTCAGTGTGGTAGCGGAGGCAAGAACAACACTCTTGTTCTGGCCTATTTCCTGGACCCTCAGGTCCTGGTTCCCATCCAACCAGAAGAGGCGCCCGCTGTAGTAAGCCAAAGCATGATGGGATACCTCAGACGAGCTCCATCCAATAACTTCTGTTACCTTGAGATCCTCGGGCCTCATCTCTTCTATCCTGAAAATAAATACCAAAAGAAATGTGGTGTTGTGTACTAGCTAACAGTGGCAGGGTGGATAGAATATGCTAGTGTATGATAGTCGATGTGATAGTCAGGATATGTCATTAAAAATGTAGTTGTACTGTATGTTGTTATTGTTCTGACTTGTACCGTAGCACACTGGCTCTGGACAGGTGTAACACAGAGGCCTCCTGCACCAGCCAATACAGGACTCCCTCAGTGATGTCTATGGTGATACCTGCCACCTGAGAGAGAGAGAGAGAGAGAGAGAGAGAGAGAGAGAGAGAGAGAGAGAGAGAGAGAGAGAGGGAGAGAGAGAGATAGAGAGAGGGAGACAGAGAGAGAAAGAGAGAGAGAGAGAGAGGGAGACAGAGAGAGAAAGAGAGAGAGAGAGAGGGAGACAGAGAGAGAAAGAGAGAGAGAGGGAGAAAGAGAGAGAAAGAGAGAGAGAGAGGGAGACAGAGAGAGAAAGAGAGACAGGGAGACAGAGAGGGGGGGAGGAAGGAGACAGAGAAGAGAGAGAGAGGGGGGGAAGGAAACAAAGAAAGAGAGAGATAGGTAGGAGACAGAAAGAGAGATAGAAAGGAGACAGAGAAAGAGAGAGAGGGAGAGAGAGAGAGAAAGACAAAGACACACACACACACAGCTTTCCACTTATACTGTCTTTGGAAATATGACCAACCAGATATGACTATAATATGACTGAATAAGCAGTAGCTTGACATAATCGTCATAATCTACGACAAGTCCTATTGGTTGTCCTACCCTGTTGTCAGAGAGACCAGGAACTTGATGCAGGGTGACGTGGCTCTCCCCGTCCAGTCTAGAACGTTCCACCGTGTGGTCAGTGGCCCAGTAGATGAAGGCATGGAGGGAGTCCACCACCAGACTGGAGATGTTACGGCTGCTCATCACAAACTCCTCCTCAGGTTCACTGGAGGACATCACTGATCTTCTGCAGATCTATGAAGATGATGAAAACCGCTTTATGTAATAATAACAATGCAATTGGGACAGCATCTGGTGAAAGGGGGAACAAGTCAGCAACCGACCAAATGTTCAGACTTTTATTCTGGAAAATGTGAGTACATTTCAGCGTTGTTGAAAATCAATGACACACTCGCTAGTCGACTAACACAGCTTGTTTTGTGAGCCTGCTAACAATGTAGTGTTATAGTTAACTAGGTAGAAGTGGGGATTACTCACCCAATCCATTGCATTGCAATGATTAGCGAGTGTGTCGTTGATTTTCAACAATGTTGAAATAGGGTAACACTACATTAAATGCTGTACACAGGCGCTGTATCTTGACCTAGATTGATTTCCCTCTTGTTGCCTGCATGAGCTGTTAACTGATAAGAAATTCTAGATGTTATGACAACATACTTTAATGAAAATCCACTAACCCTAACACTTTTTTTTTATCTTGAATTATGCCTATTGCCTTATTGTCTGCAAATTGTCTGGATAATGCTAAATGTATCCTGTCTTATTTGTCACTTATGTCCTGTACTGTTGTCACTTTTTTATCTAGAATTATGCCTATTGCTTTATTGTCTTGTGCTGCAATGTCAGGAACCAAAGTCCAATAAGTTTATTCTCTTACACTTGTGTAATGTGACATAACAATAACACTTGAAACTTAAAACGTGATGAAAGAGACTGTCTGGCAATACAGTCAATACCTAGCACCCTCATACCTCTCTGAACTCCTTCTTACTCACACTCCCTCCCGTAGTCTCAGATCCTCCTCTGCCAACCAACTTGTCATCCCTTCTGCCCGCATATATACAGAACAATATAAATATATATATTTATACAGTACAGGCCAAAAGTTTGGACACACCTTCTCATTCAATGTGTTTCCTTTATTTTCATGACTATTTACATTGTAGATTCTCACTGAAGGCATCAAAACTATGAATGAACACATTAGGAATGATGTACTTAACAAAAAAGTGTGAAATAACTCTAAATATGTCTTGTATTTTAGATTCCTCAAAGTAGCCACCCTTTGCTTTTTTGTTGTTAATAAAAAAAAATGTGTTGTTAATAAAATATATAATAATATTATATATATATATATAATAACATATTATTATTAACACATATTATATTTAATATTATTATAATATATTTTATTAACAATGGCTTACTTGGTTTGATCTCCTGTATTTTGTTTGTTGTTATATCTGATTTTGCTGTTTTTATCTAATTTTGCTTTGTTGATTTTAATGTTTTGATAAGTGGTTTTAAACTGTCTTGTAAGGTGTCCTTGAGAGCCTTGAAAGGCGCCCATAAATAAAATGTATTATTATTATTAGTCATTCTGACAGAGCAGGGCCATATGAATCAGGGCCATATGAATCAGGGCCATATGAATGAGGACCATATGAATCAGGGCCATATGAATCAGGACCATATGAATGAGGGCCATATGAATCAGGGCCATATGAATCAGGGCCATTTGCATCAGGGCCATATGAATCAGGGCCATATGAATCAGGGCCATATGAATCAGGGCCATACGAATCAGGGCCATATGAATCAGGGCCATATGAATCAGGATCATATGAACCAGGGCCATATGAATCAGGGCCATATGAATCAGGACCATATGAATCAGGACCATAATGAATCAGGGCCATATGAATCAGGACCATATGAATCAGGGCCATATGAATCAGGACCATATGAATCAGGGCCATATGAATCAGGACCATATGAATCAGGGCCATATTAATCAGGACCATATGAATCAGGGCCATATGAATCAGGCCATATGAATCAGGGCCATATGAATCAGGACCATATGAATCAGGGCCATATGAATCAGGGCCATATGAATCAGGGCCATATGAATCAGGGCCATATGAATCAGGACCATATGAATCAGGACCATATGAATCAGGGCCATATGAATCAGGACCATATGAATCAGGGCCATATGAATCAGGGCCATATGAATCAGGACCATATGAATCAGGGCCATATGAATCAGGACCATATGAATCAGGGCCATATGAATCAGGGCCATATGAATCAGGACCATATAAATCAGGACCATATCTGACACCAGGTTGGCCATCACCTTCTCTGGCCAGAACATTCCCCTCTCCTCATCTGTTACCAACCTGGGCGTCAAAATGGACCCTCACCTCACCTACGAGACCCACATCAAACACATATCCAAGACAGCTTTTTTTCACCTAAGGAACATCGACAAACTCCGTCCCGCACTCACTCTGGCAGATGCAGAGAAGCTCATCCACGCCTTTGTCTCCTCCAGACTGGACTACTGTAACGCACTCCTCATCGGGATTCCTAGCAGCTGCCTCCAGAAACTTCAATACATCCAGAATAGTGCTGCTAGGATCCTGATGAGGGTGCGCAAATATGATCACATCACCCCCATCCTCAAATCACTTCACTGGCTCCCCGTCTCCCTCAGAATCGAATTCAAGGTCTCCCTCCTCACCCACCAGTGCATCCATGGAACTGCCCCCCCCTACTTCAAGGAACTCCTCCATACCCCTCAGACCTCCTCACGCACCCTCCGTTCTACTGCCACCAACCTCCTCAAGACCCCCAGGACCAAGCTCCGCACCATGGGAGATCGGGCCTTCTGCTCGGCTGCTCCCAGGCTGTGGAATGCTCTCCCTGACCACCTAAGGGCACCACAGTCTGTGGATGCTTTTAAACAAGGCTTTTAAACCCACCTTTTTAATAGAGCCTTTTTTTTAGCCTTTTAATTGAAAATGTTTATTGTTTTTAATTGTAGCACACAGATTTCCTATGTAAAGTGCTTTTATAAATAAAATGTATTATTATTATTATTATTATTATGGATGGGTAACATACCGTGGTTGAATGGCAGCTCCAGTAGAGGCGTCTCCCCAGCCAGTCGAAGGCGACCACCCCAGCGTTGCAAGCCCGAGGCAGGGTAGAGACTCCCAGGCCACCAGGCCTCTCTGTCAGCTCCAGGATGTTGATGTGGCCTGACGTGTTAGTCCAGAACACGGTGCTGTTATACCAGTCCATGTCTGCAACACACCAACAACAGCAATGGTTGGCTGTGTTATCAATGGTCAGTTTCATTTACAATTACATTTTTGGAGTTTAGCAGACGCCTTTATCCAAAGCGACATACAACAAATACATTTGTCTAAAGTAAGTGAATCTGTAGACTTCGCAAGAAAAGTAACCTCTGCTAAGGCCAGGAGACATTGGTAGTCATAGTGCTAGAAGAAGTGTGTCTTCTTTTTTTCCTTTTGCTAGCGTACAGTAGAGAAACTGAACAGGGGGTGGGAAATGTCCTTTTCTTCAATACATTTAAATACAAAGGCAATCTGAGCATATACTGTAACTGTTGAATGTATGGCATGTCATTATCTGTCAGTTGTTAAAGTGTGGTATACTGTACACAGTCACTAAGATGGATGCTTATGTTGTATGTTTGTCTGCTGTACCTCTTACAGCTGGGATATTCTGAGCTACTGGCTGAAGAAGATCAAACGTATCCAGATCTTGTTCCCAAAAGCCGTGGGGTCCAGCACCAAGTATGAATGGAGCATCGTCCACTGGATAATATAAGGGACAGAAAATCAACACTGAGAGTAAATTACTTCTACGGAAACAGTAAATGTACTGTTATCAGTATCATCCGTAATCTATAGCAGATTGTAATGGCAGTGCCATAAAATAGACTTGAATTAAAAGTTAATTGACACTAGAACAGCCGTGGGTGGGGTCATTTGACCAAGTGAGTATTTTTTTTAAATATACATTTGCACTAAAAATTTCAAAAAACACAAAAATTTTAGGACCCTCCTTTCATGACTTTTCCTAGATATGTGCGTTCTACCACCCAGTATCCTGACATTTACAACATCACATCAAGATAAGCTAGTATAAAACCATTTTGTAGTTTTTCTGTGTAGGAGGCAGGCTAATTTACAAGACGCGCCAACTAGTGGTCATTGTGCGTAAGTAGCAGCGTCCCATTGTAAAGACTATGGTCATTTGACCCCCGAGGCGGCTCTTATAGTAGGTAAAATAAGCACGGGTGTTCTGGTGTTAAACTACACGAAAGTAGATTAGGAAGACACCTGCCCCTTACCGCGCTTCAGTGCCGTCCCCTCGAACGCTACAGAGGCGGAGCTTCCTCCGGGAGACTCCGCCCACACTGTCACCAGGTAACCACGCCCACCTTGCAGCCCAGGCACTGTCACCTGCCTCTCTGTGACATCAAGGAAGCTCTGCACCATGGAACCATTCCCTGAGGAGATGGTCACTGTGTACGTCCAGTTCTGCCACGCAGACGGGCCTTATGGGTACACAAAAACATGGCAGCCATCCCTCATATACTTGAGTTGACTGCTTTTTGAAGAAAGCACACTTCCTTGCAATCGATTGGCATGCTGGATAATACATGGTCCTCTGTCACTAAGCAATGTGGTCACATTGCATGTGTTGCTTGCCGCCAAGTTGACAGAAGTAGCCTGTTGTATGTTAAGTAGCCTATACTAGTGTATGGGCTGTAGGATTCCTCCATCTAATATAGAATCATATACACCATTTACCTGACACATTTATCCAAAGCAACTTACATTGCAGTGAGTGCATACATTTCAGTATATATGGTCCCAGCGAGAATCGAACCAACAACGTAAGTGTTGTTAAGCGCCATGCTCTACCAACTGAGCCACAGAGGACCACTAATGTAATGCAATGTAGCTTGACACACACACACACACACACACATACACACACACACACACACAGCCACACACTCATAACAAAACATGGATATCTAACCTCACCAGGTGTGTGTGCGTGCGTGCGTGCGTGCGCGCCTGCGTGTGTGTGTGTGCGTGATACTCACTGGTCCCTAGCCTGGGTTCAGGCTCCTCCCACCTCCCCGTGGCCGTGTCTGACCCAAACACCAGCTGCAGCTCCCTCGGCCTCCTGGGTACCGGGCTGGGCTGGGAGGCCGGGCTGGAGTAGCGCAGGTTATCAAAACCCATAAGGCTGACAGAACCGAAATCACAGTCCACCAGGAACTGGTTGTAGTAGCCCGCACCGTCGCCACTCCTCACTTCCTGGTACACGGCCTTGCCGTCGGTGAGCATTAAGAGGTCGTCCTCGTAGGTCAGGCTCCGGACCGGAAAAAAACTCACTTCAGGTCGCAGGGTCACGAGGCCGGAACCGTCCAGAGAGGTGGCGGAGACGGCCATTTTGTTTTGGTTGAAGAACACCAGCCTCTTGTTGGTGAAGCTGACCGCCATGTCCTGCAGCGCAGGGAGGGCGACCACGCGGGTCAGGTTGGGGTGGTTTAGACCATCAGCGCCGCTCACTGGCAGCGTGATGCGGTATATCCCATCATGCAACAGCAAGAAGAGGTACCTGATGGGTGAGAGGGAGGAGGATGATGATGAGGAAGTCAGAGTGATATTGTGTCGTTCAGGGGAGGCTGTTGGAGGTAGAAATCGGAGGAGGGGCTCATTGTTATGCATGGAACGGAATGGATCGATCATTACAATGAGCCGGTGTAGGTACCGAATGTGTTCCGGTGACAGAATGTGTTCGGGGTCCTGCCAGTACTGATGACGTGTCACTGTATGATTGGCTGTGATGACGTTACACAGTATGGTTGGCTGCAGAGCCGTAAACGTGATGATGTTACACAGTATGATTGGCTGCAGAGCCGTAAACGTGATGATGTTACACAGTATGATTGGCTGCAGAGCCGTAAATGTGATGATGTTACACAGTATGATTGGCTGCAGAGCCGTAAACGTAATCCATCTGGGTTACAGGAGCGGGCTAGTTTGCTAATGTTAGCAAACAATGTCAATGTGAATGAATGAATGAATGAATGAATGAATGAATGAATGGTCTTTATTGTCATTGATATAGTACAGGTACCATACAACGAAATTTGGGAGGGGGGGCTCCCCTGGTGCTAGGAAAAAAATACTAAAAACAAGAAGGGAAAAAGAGCTGGTTTACATAAATAAAGGCTATATACACTATCCACTATACTATACTATACAAATAAAACACTGTGCTGTACTCTATGCTATGCTATAAATATCCTAACATTTCCTATCTCTGAACCTTATGTACCCGAGGGTTGTCATATTGCACATAGTATTATTGCACATTCATTTAAAGTGTCGCAGTTTGCAGGTTTGAAATGTTCACAGTTGTGTTTCAGTATTGCACTTGATTACAATCTAGTAGCTGCCATCAAATTGTCTAGATTGTCCAGGGCCTAGAACCTAGGTCTTTGCTGTGTTCAGGGCCTGAATGGCCCTAGGGTAGAAGCTGAGCTTCAGGCTAATTTTGTCCTTGCGGACATGGTCCTGAACCGCCTGCCAGAGGGCAGCCGAACAAAGTGTTTGTTCCCAGGGTGGGATGGGTCTCTGGAGATCTTGGAGGCCTTCCTGAGGCAGCGTGTGTTGCACAGCTCTTCCAGAGAGGGGAGGGGGGCGCCGATGATCTTCTGGGCCGATCTCACAACTCTCTGTAGCGCTTTCCTCTCTGCGGCTGAGCAGCTGGAGAACCACACGCAGATGCAGTAGGTGAGGATGTTCTCCACTGTGCAGCGGTAGAAGGTCACAAGCAGCTCCTGTTTGAGGTGGTATTTCCTGAGGACTCTCAGGAAGTAGAGCCGCTGTTGTGCCTTCTTGATGATGGCTGCTGTGTTGGTCTTCCAGGACAGGTCATCCTGTATGTGCACCCCCAGGAATCGGAGGGTTGAGACTCTCTCCACGCTCCCTCCATCGACGAGCAGGGGCTGGACCTCAGATTTTTTCCTCCTGAAGTCCACGATGATTTCCTGGGTCTTTGACTGGTTCAGCAGCAGGTTGTTAACCTTGCACAGCTTGCCCAGCTGCTCCACCTCATCCCTGTACGCCGCCTCGTCCCCCCCCGAGATGCAGCCCACCACGGTGGTGTCGTCTGCAAACTTTATGATGGAGTTGCTGGGGTGGACGGGGGTGAAGTCGTAGGTGTAGAGGTTGTAGAGGATGGGGCTTAGCACGCAGCCCTGGGGGGACCCAGTGCTGAGTCTGAGGGCTGTGGAGGTGTGGGAGCCCACCCGCACCCTCTGGGGGTGGTCAGACAGGAAGTCCTTGATCCATGCACAGATGGAGTGTGATAGTCCCAGGTCTAGTAGTTTGGTCACTAGCCTGTCTGGAAGGATGGTGTTGAAGGCAGAGCTGAAGTCCACAAAGAGCAGTCTCGCGTAGCTGTTCCCCCTCTCCAGGTGGGATAGAGCAGAGTGGAGAGTCGTCGTGATGGCGTCCTCTGTGGACCTGTGGGCTCTGTAGGCGAACTGGTATGGATCCAGGTTGGGCGGGAGGCGTGTGACTATGTGGGCCCGGACCAGTTTCTCGAAGCACTTCATGATGATTGGTGTGAGTGCCACCGGGCGGTAGTCGTTTAGGCAGCTCACCGTGCTTTTCTTCGGGACTGGGATGATTGTTGAGGTTTTCAGGCAGGGTGGGATGGTGGCCTGGGACAGGGACTGGTTGAAGATGTTGGTGAAAACCCTGTGTGAACTCCACCCTAACCCTAATGCTAACCCTAACCATAACTCTAACTCTAATGCTATCCTTAACTCTAACCCTAACACTAACTCTAACCCTAACCCTAACACTAACCCTAACCCTAACAACGTTAGCAAACTAGCCCGCTCCTGTAACCCAGATTGCTTAAGTTTACGGCTCTACAGCCAATCATAATGTGTAACGTCATCTGTAATGGCAGGACCCCGAACACATTCGGTACCTACACAGAAATTCAACATTGGAAAGGTGTTTTGAAAATCTTGATCTCTCACCCATTATATGGATCAGCAATAATCCGAGATGGAACCCCGGGAACAGAAGGAATGAGGTCCACAGGGTCAGAACAGTTGTCCAATCGGCAATGAAACACCTGCATCCAAAATGCAAGTACAATGAAGATGCCCCTTCCTTGATAATTGATTGAGATTTACATTTTGGGCAATCTGATCCTATATATCTGTGATTAAGAGTCATCTTAAATTGCATCCGGTTCTGTACCTTCCCATCAGAGATGAAGTAGAGCTTCCTGTACAGCCAGTCCACAGACAGAGCAGTGACCTCTAGTGGTGCGGAGTGGAACAGCCTCAGGTCTGAGAGGTCCTTCAAGTCCCCAGCCCCTTTCACCCAGATGTGGCCCCCCTCAGAGAGGTACACCTGGCTGGCGTTGTGGTGTACAGCCACTCCTACAACAAGACAACAATAATTTTTTTAATGCAATCCCTGATTTGATCCCCCCAGGACGGAGCTGCATGTGAGCTGGTGAATGGAGGGTTGCTTCCATCATATCTAAGGCGCCTTCCACTGCCGTTGTGCCCTTGAGCAAGGCACTTAACCCCCTAATTGCTCCAGGGGTGCTGACTATGGCTGACCCTGTGACTAGAGCAAAACAATACATTTCGTTGTACTCAATGTGCAATGACAAAAAGGTTGAATCTAATTTAAAAAAAATCTAAAACATTCCACATACTGCCATGGCAACTAGGGAGGTTTTTAGGTCAAAAAAGTGGAACGTTGTTAACTGGCCAAATCAATCTCCAGATTGAAATCCTATTGAGCATGCGGTTAACTTGCTGAAGAGGAAACGTAAGGAAAAACGTCATCAAAACAAACAACAACTGGAGACGGCTGCAGTACAGGCCTGGCAGAACAACACCAGAGAAGACAGTGTCGTGGTGGTGGGGTCAATGGGTCACACACTTCAGGCAGTTGCATACAAATCGACCAAATACTAAAGATGAATGCTTAATTTGGACATTTGATGAATCTGCCCCATCACTTTTGAAATGAATGAATGAATGAATGAATTGTTTGATTTAAAGTCCAAACTTTTGGAGTGGAGAGTGAAAATCTGAAAAAAATCCCATTACTTACACAGGGCACTGTATATCATCAAGAGAGAGGTGGTGGGGAGAGAGAGAGAGACAGAGAGAGAGAGAGAGATAGAGAGAGACACACAGAGAGAAACAGAGAGAGACAGAGAGAGAGTTTGACTGACCAGTGATGTTGGCTTCAATCCTATCCTCAGGAAGACAGTCGGCCTCAGCTAGTATCCCAGCAGACACCTCCTTCTTCCTCAGTGAACTCAGCCTGGACAGGAAGAGCCAGCGGTTCCCAGTCTGCACTGAAACACACAACGGACATCACATTACTGAGGCCTAGAGCAGGGCCTTCTATTGACCGCATACATTCTTTTTTTTTGGGGGGGGGTGTTTTTAGGGGGATGTTTATCAAATGGAGTGCACTTATATAGCGCTTTGCAACGGCCTCTCATTCACCCATTCACACACACATTCATTCACACACCAATGACGGCAAGCTACCACGCAAGACACCGGCCCGCTCATTGGGAGCAATTTGGGGTTCAGTGTCTTGCCCAAGGACACCTCGACATATGGCCTGCCGGGGATCGAACCACCGGAACCGCCGACCTTGCAATCATTAGACTACCTCCTGAGCCACAGCCGCCCCTTAATCATGGGTTGTGTTACTGAAGGCTACTCGGCTCAGTGTTCCTCCGTGGGACACTAACCTTCTCTGGGTGGTGTTGTCATGGTAACCTCGGCTGCAGGGCCCTGGCCCTCCATGTTGACAGCTGCGACACAGATTCTACAGGAATAAAAACCCAAACTCTTGTATGAAACAGCATAGCATCAGCATCATACATTCAATTATACAATCATGTTTCTCCCGAGACATCTACTTCCCTCCTGTACTATTTCTCCTGAGACATCTACTACCCCCCTGTACTATTTCTCCTGAGACATCTACTACCCCCCTGTACTATTTCTCCTGAGACATCTACTACCCCTCTGTACTGTTTCTCCTGAGACATCTACTACCCCCCTGTACTATTTCTCCTGAGACATCTACTACCCCTCTGTACTGTTTCTCCTGAGACATCTACTACCCCCCTGTACTATTTCTCCTGAGACATCTACTACCCCCCTGTACTATTTCTCCTGAGACATCTACTACCCCCCTGTACTGTTTCTCCTGAGACATCTACTACCCGCCTGTACTGTTTCTCCTGAGACATCTACTACCCCCCTGTACTGTCCCTCCTGAGACATCTACTACCCCCTGTACTGTTTCTCCTGTATCAAAAAAAAAAGTCCTTCTTCTAGAACGACGACTGCCAATGGCTCCAGGCCTGAGCATAGAGTACTTCTTCCTGCTATGACTGGTGGACAGATGATGTACTTACTTAGTCAAATGTATCGATTGTAAGTAGCTTTGGAATAAGGCGTCTGCTAAATGCCAAAAAAGGAAATGTAAAATGTAATACATTTAAATGGTTGCAATCCACTTTTGGTTGAGCAAAGCTTGTTGGTATTTATGTAATTCCCCAATGAAGTGTGTCCAAACTTTTGACTGGTATGTATGTTTTTTGACTATTTGCAATATTGACTCATCATACCAGAGAAAATATCCTTACAGTAGACAGACACCCAGTCACACCCCCCACCTGTATGTTGTGTTGGGTGGTGTAGGGACTCAGTCACACCCCCCACCTGTATGTTGTGTTGGGTGGTGTAGGGACCCAGTCACACCCCCCACCTGTATGTTGTGTTGGGTGGTGTAGGGACCCAGTCACACCCCCCCACCTGTATGTTGTGTTGGGTGGTGTAGGGACCCAGTCACACCCCCCACCTGTATGTTGTGTTGGGTGGTGTAGGGACTCAGTCACACCCCCCACCTGTATGTTGTGTTGAGTGGTGTAGGGACCCAGTCACACCCCCCCACCTGTATGTTGTGTTGGGTGGTGTAGGGACCCAGTCACCCCCCCCCCCCCCCACCTGTATGTTGTGTTGGGTGGTGTAGGGACCCAGTCACCCCCCCCCCCCCACCTGTATGTTGTGTTGGGTGGTGTAGGGACTGAGTCACACCCCCCCACCTGTATGTTGTGTTGAGTGGTGTAGGGACCCAGTCACACCCCCCCACCTGTATGTTGTGTTGGGTGGTGTAGGGACCCAGTCACACCCCCCCACCTGTATGTTGTGTTGGGTGGTGTAGGGACCCAGTCACACCCCCCACCTGTATGTTGTGTTGGGTGTTGTAGGGAAGAATGAGGCACTGAATTCGTTGGCTCCTGCTGTGGAGCTGACAGTACCCCATTGGTCTGTGAGGTTGAGGTTGTAGCCAATGATGATTCCCCCTGGTGTGACTGGAGCTGACCAGCGAACCTCGATGCTCTCTCCTAGGCTGTCCACGCTGACTATACCTGGCCTAGAGGGAACTGCAGCTGGGCAGACAGCAGACAGATGTATTGAGCCAAAATGACGTCACCATTATATTGTTAACTTCAGTGTTAGTTTCAAGTTTCAAGTTTTATTGTTACATCACATTACACAAGTGTAAGAGAGTAAAATTATTAGGCTTAGGCTCCTGACATTGCAGCACAAGACAATGAGGCAATAGGCATAATTAGAGATAAAAAGGTGACATAAGTGAAGGCAGGATACAATTAGCAGTACATAGTAAATAAATAAATAGATAGTTCAAGTAGTGAAGTGTCTGTGAGCTTAATGTTAAGGTAGTCTGTATGCATGAGGTGTGTTTGTGAAGGTTTAGGTAGTCTGTATACATGGGGTGTGCTTGGGGATGATAATCAATAGTCTACAGTAGGCTTGTTTATGAGCCTGAGTGTTATGATATCAGTGTTGTGTTGCAAGCTACACTGCAATTTTTACACAATTATTACCTGCAACTATCGGAGCGTTGCAATGAATGACACGGTACATTTCAGATGCAATCACGCTCTGCTGCGTTTAGGACTGCAAACACATCCTTTACGTGTTACGGACTCAAGCGCTCAAGCGCACTCAAAGAGGTAAACTGATGCTTAAAGCGGTTGAATAAAATTGATTTCTGCCTCCAGACATTTTTCGTTTCGATGCCTCCAGACATGTGTTTGTGAAACGCTCTGTGCTGTGATTAACTCACCTGAGCTGTTATCTGAGGGGGTCTGGCTTCGGTCTGGACAGTCAGAGGAGCCACTCTAAATACAGCATGATAATGACACCATTGACAAGTACATGCTTGGATTGTCATACACATTCAAATTACAAATATTTTCTGCATGCTGAACTGGGTGGGTATTCCATCAAGGTTGCTAAAGGAAAATCCAGGCTTTTTTTTTTTCCCACAAGACTTATCAGAAATAAGCCTGGATTTTCCTTTAGTGACGTTGATGGAACACCCCCCTGGTGTGCTGAACAGAGAAGGCTGTGTCTTGGTTTCTAATCTGAAGCACAGTGAGAGTTGACCACAAGGCCGGTGGTGGCTATGGGCAGGGGGGGGCTCAGCCCAAACACCGCCACCCCCCCCGCGCTCCAGCCCACCCAAGGTGTTGGTTCTGGCACCGGGTCCGGTTGACTGAGTCATGCTTTCTCTTTTTTTTTTTTTTTAAGTAATTTTTGTGTGGGTAGTCCCACTCATGTCTTTCATTTCATTAGACAGATACAGTGAAGACAGACAGGAAAGTAAGGAGAAGAAGGGAGAGAGAGGGCATGTCAGCAGGGCATGGGCCGGATTCGAACCCATGCCGACATGGGCATATGTGCACTGTAGACCGCGGTGCTAGACCACTGGACCACCCCAGGCCACGTCATGGTTTCTCTTAATGCTACAAGACACATAGTGACCAAAACAGAGGGTTAGGTTTAGGGTTGTATAATGATACAGTAACTTACCAAACACTTCTCTTGTTGCCTGTTGGGAGGCATCCTGCTTATAGACACACATCCAGAGGTTCCACAGAGAGAGAGGAACACAAAAACAAGGATAACCAATACACCCCCTTTCCATTTGTCCTCCATTTCATCGACATACAGTATAACCAACAGTATTCCTTTCTCTCCCGTAGAGTGATAAATCACAGATGATAATATCTTTGTCTTCTGTCAAATTGACAATAATCTCAGTCTGGTGTTGTCACAGTGAAGGACTGTCTCTGTTCCCCCATGGTGACAACCACCTGTCTCTCTTAATGATCTGTTCATACTGCTGCCAGGAACCCAGCAGCCGGTTAGCCAGACCTTCGCTGAAGGCTGAGTCATATACAAAGGTAGCTGATACAAAAGATAACGTTTATAGAATGTGGACTCTGTGACTAAACTAACCAGGAAGTCCTTAGTTTACTGTGGTGTGGTGGGTCAACACAGGCACAGGTGTTTGTGTGTGTGTGTGTGCGTGCACATGTGTGTGTGTGTGTGTGTGTGTGTGTGTGTATGTGTGTGCATGCCTGTGTGTGACAGACAGACAGACAGACAGACAGACAGACAGGCAGGCAGACAGACAGAGAGACAGACAGACAGACAGACAGACAGACAGGCAGGCAGGCAGACAGGCAGGCAGACAGACAGACAGACAGACAAACAGACAGGCAGACAGACAGACAGGCAGACATACAGACAAACAGAAAGACAGACAGGCAGAGACATAGTTTGTTCACCATTGTTCTTAATATTGTACTGGGCACGACTTCAATAAGGTCAATAAGGTATAACTGGAAAATCAGAGTCACTGCAGGGTCACTCCCTGTCCTCCATCATAGACTAAAGACCTCCACATCTTCAGGCTGCACCTTAACTGTCCCTCCTAAAGACCTCCACCTCTTCACCTGCACCTTAACTGTCCCTCCTGAAGACCTCCACCTCTTCACCTGCACCTTAACTGTCCCTCCTGAAGACCTCCACCTCTTCACCTGCACCTTAACTGTCCCTCCTGAAGACCTCCACCTCTTCACCTGCACCTTAACTGTCCCTCCTGAAGACCTCCACCTCTTCCCCTGCACCTTAACTGTCCCTCCTGAAGCCTCCCCTTCCTCCTGTCTGTGGTATCATATAACACACTTTATTATGTCAGGTCTCATATCCTATGTTTTAATATGTTACTGTTGTTTTATCTTGACCGAGTACTAGTTTTTATTTGATTAAAGTTGTATTTATTGTTGTAAGTCGCTTTGGACGAAGGCGTCTGCTAAATGCCCTAAATGTAAATGTAAATGAAAGTCGTGAAGTATGCCGTTATAAAACCACTTGATGGTTATACCACATATACCCACTAGATGGCAGCGTTTGGTATCCTGTGTGAGACACCACTAGAGGACACAACAATGAACTACATCTATTTTGTTTATGTTTTTTATCAATTGTGAATAACCTTCTTTTAATGGCCGCCATTATTAATAGCTGAAACATTTTTTCCACTGACTTTGTCCAAGTTGTCCCACAGCCAGGCCGAAAATACTTCTGTGTTAAATCAGCTTCCTCTATCTGCTGCAAACCTCTCTCTCTCTCTCTCTGGAAATAAACGGGGTCCCCAAAGAACAGTCTGTTGATCCGTTTTCACACAGCAAAGGAACAGCAACAACATCTACTTTCTTTCTGAACTCATAGAACAACACTAATTACAACCTGGTCATTATCAATACTTTATACTGTATTTGAGTTGTTTAGCGGTTCAATGCTAACGTCATCTAATGACAGACTGCATATAGATGGGGCAGGATAAGATGCAGAGGGTAAATACTAACACAGACTGCATGCTAATGTCTAATTTGTGGTTGGACTACTACTATGTCACCTTTTCAATATACAGTACCAGTCAAAAGTTTGGACACACTTTCCCATTCAATTGGGGAAGTGTGTCCAAACTTCTGACTGGTACTGTACATTACATTTAGTTGAATTTAGTTGAAGCAAATAAACATGCCTAGTGGAAATCAAGTCTAGTCAACAACCATGCAGGACATCTCATCCTCCAGCCTCATCCACACAATGTCACCATATATGATGATAATAATAATAATAATAATAATATAATATAAGCCATTTAGCTGACACTTTTATCCAAAGCGACTGACTTTTATCCAAAGCGACTGACAGCCTATACTAGCCTATCCTATAGCAGCGCCACATGGTCTGGGGCTGGCAGGGAGGATAGGACGTGGCTTTACTGAGCCGGGGGGACCCCCGTCTCTAACATGACACTCATTCCCCCCCGTCTGTTACCCACGCTTGGATCACGCAGGCCTCTATGATGTCATAGGCAATAATGGAGGCTTACTTAGGCCGTGT
The DNA here is from genome assembly GCF_963989245.1 of Nansenia antarctica. Taxonomy (NCBI): domain Eukaryota; kingdom Metazoa; phylum Chordata; class Actinopteri; order Argentiniformes; family Microstomatidae; genus Nansenia; species Nansenia antarctica. The sequence goes on from NC_137688.1 coordinate 31,433,163, forward strand.
TCGTAAATTCGCTCTGGAAATCTGATCAGCACTCATGGAATGCCTCTTGTCCAATCAAAATTACTTGGTCCCTTTACTATGGAATGGAATGGAATGGAATGGAATGGAATGGACTTTATTTGTCATTGCTACAGTACAGGTACCAAACAACGAAATTTAGGAGGGGTGGCTCCCCTGGTGTTAGGAAAGGAAAAAGAAAACACATTTTAGAAAAAGCATAGATGCATAAAATCACAAGAAGGTAAGGAGCTGGTTTACATCAATAAAGGCTATGTACACAATCCACTGTACTATACTGCACAGATAGTCAACTAGGGTTGTCATATTGCACAAAGAGTATTTTTTCACATTATTTTAAAGTGTCACAGTTTGCAGGCTTGAAAATGTACATGTTTGTGCCTCAGCACTAGCTGCCATACAATCCGTCCGGACTGTCCTGGGCCCAGAACTTAGGCCTTTTCTGTGTTCAGGGCCTTGACGGCCCTGTGGTAGAAGCAGTCCTTCAGTCTGTTTGTCTTAGCGGCCGGGGTCCTGTACCTCCTGTTCGAGGGCAGCTCGACAAAGTGTACGTGCCCAGGGTGGGTCGGGTCCTTGGAGATCTTGGAGGCCCTCCTGAGACAGCGTGTGTTGTACAGCTCCTCCAGAGATCTATGATGTTGAACCCAGCATGCACTCAGGCGCTCTCAGAGCGAATTTACGAACGCACCCTTTGTATTCTCAACTGCCAAACCACATCGAAAGATGTGTTTGAACGCCACTGAATTCTGATTCTGATTCTGATTCTGATTCTGATTCTGATTCTGAAGCTCCTTGAGTGAAAACGTCCTCCTGCTTTACAGGAACGTGTTGTTGTTGTTGTTGTTGTTGTTGTTGTTGTTGTTGTTGTTGCGTGACCGTTTGAGTTGCTCGCTGAATGTACTGTACAGTCACAGACTTGAGACAAAGCCTTTTTAACACAGCCGTGCCTATTTCACCTACTCTTAGCGCTACTCTTTAGAATGGGAAGCTGCTACTTACACAAAACGACCACTAGTTGGCGCCTCTTGTAAATTAGCCTGCCTCCTACACAGAAAAACTGCAAAATATCTTTATACTAGCTTATTCTGATGTGATTTGGAAAATGTAAGGATACTGGGTGGTAGAACTCACATATCTAGGAAACGTCATGAAAGGAGGGTCCTGGAATTTGATCGAGTGCAAAGATATAACCATTTTTTTACTCACAGGGTCAAATGACCCCCACCCATGGCTGTTCTAGTGTTAAAGGTATATACAGTACAATCAGAACTGTTAAACTATGGTTCCTGGTTCCATTCCCTGCAATGTTGTGTACATGTAGCACAGTAGCACATACACACAGTGTGTTCTGGGAGGCCTATACACACACAGGCCTATACACACACAGGCCTATACACACACAGAGAACAATAGAGACCGGGGAGATTCCAGCGGGATATCTGGGGGCACCTGCTAGCCCCCAGCCAGGGGAGCTGGACATCAGCTGGATTTAGAGCAGCATGCTGGATGGAATGTATCTGTGATACACACACACACATACACATACGCACGCACGCACGCACGCACACACACATGCGCACGCACGCACACACACACACACACACACACACACACACACACACACACACACACACACACGCTGGATGGAATGGTATGAATGTAATAATTTAATATTATTTAAAAGGCGCATGGTTTATTTCAAGTGTGATGGATTTGCTGAATTATTTGCGGGCGAGAAAGAAACCCCCCCCCGCATCAAACAGCAGCAGGAGTCGAGGAGGACACTGAATAGCAAAATATTTTTATTTATGACTATACTGACCTTGACCACTCTACAGCCTTCAGTGAAGAGTAAACCATTTCATAAATGTAGAATAGATTTTTTATTTTTCTCAACAGTTTCGGTGAATTGCTCCATATCTAATGTTACTGTCAGAAGAACATTCCACTTGTCACATCATTTGTTCGCTAACAAATTCCACGTCTACCGACAGTATTTACTGCCTCTATCATAAGATAATCTTCTTAACCGTACAGGGAGCTTGACAAATAAACCCAGGCCTGAAGCGGCTGTAGTAGTAGTATCCAGGCAGTTGTTGCCCAGGCACAGAACAGCGTTGCACCGCACGGTGTATAAATAGTTCAAGGCATTCGAGCTGACAGGATGGTCTTAATCCCGTGAAGTGGCCGCTAATTTACGCAGCGGTGTGTGACTCATCCAGTCCTCTGTGGGTTTACATAGGGTTGACGGCTGTGTTAATCTCTTGGGTTTGTAGCAGAGACGCATTTTCTAACAGGCCTCTTGTTGACAGCCCACTTGCACTACCGCGCGGCGCACGCTCTTTGAAGCACGCACACCCATGTAAAGACAAGACATATATGTATACAACGTGATGAATACATCAACGGTACAGAAGATTAAGGGGTTGTTATGATTTTGGTCTCACTGTGTAGTGTAGGCTACAGTATATCTTGTCCTGATGTTACCTACTGTAGTATGGATACAGTATCTATTCATTTCTTTACTTGTTTAAATGTTACTCTATTATTGTTGATTTTGTATTCTGCTTTATTCTGTGTTCTCTGTGTCTCGTTAGATACTCTGTGTACCCGTACGTTAGATACTCTGTGTACCCGTACGTTAGATGTAACAAAAGCAATCTGGTTCTGATTCTGATTGTGATGTATGACCGTGCTAGCTGTGGGAGGCCTTTCCTCAGAGAACTAGTAAGCAGGTGTTACCCTTCTGAGCAGTAGTTATCCAGATCTTATCCACCTAATTTTTCTGGTTTTCTGCTCGAAATGACATGCCCACAGTGAATATAGAATATCTCCACAATCACAAGGGCCTTCATAATGATCTTGTTATCAAATGAAAGCTAACACCTGTGGGGTGTCTGTAGAAGTGTCAGAATCAAAATCTATGTTACTGTGTCAGAGTAAATAGAGCTAGAACATTATAAAACATCTCAAATTCAGTCTCCGCCTAAAAAAACAACAGCTTTTACAGTGAATATCACCTTGGAAACCTGATAACCAAGCCCAAATCATCTAGGAATCAGTACTCCAGGGTCTTATTAGTACTTGTGCCAAAGTCGATGCTAGTAATGTGAGCAAATGCAACTTTGTACCTGTTTTAGTACAGGTATGTTTAGGCGGACACCTATATGTTTAGGCCATTTTGAGATATTTTGGCACCATCTTTGACCTTTGACCTTTCTCATGTATCAGATTTCATTTTTTTGCGGGGGGGGGATTTTTTTGGGTTGGCCGACCAATGGTATGGAAATTCAGCGTTGAAACCGGACATGACACATTCGGGAAAAAAATGGTGGCATCGTATAGCATGCAAAGTTGTGAAAAAAATGTGATATCGATGAAGAGAATTGATCAAGGTAAGCTCTTTATATCACTTCGGATCCATTAAGTTGTGTTTAGACCAACCGGGTCAGAACATTGGTGCTGTGCGTGTACAGGTTGTGCTGTGCGTGTAGCTACAGGCTGTAAACGGTTGAGACAGTTGAGCTGTTGAGCTGTTACTAGCTGTTTTGGAAGGTGTAGCTGGATGGAGGCTTGAAATAAATGAGAAAGCAATGTTGCATTGTCCCTAGAAGGTTTCTAGATACATACAGCTTCCCTACTGTGTGTAAAAGCCATACGGCATTGTCTTTAAACTTAGAGAGATTGTCTTTCGACAGCAGTTGTTCACATGGTCTTTATTGAGATGGAGGAGCCGTCATATCTCACCAGCACAGTGACTCTCCCCCCCCCCCCCCACCCCTCGCCCACATACTCATGTGCCAGTTCCCAGAATGTTATCGGTGTCGGCCTCTCGCTGGACGCCGGCTCGCTCGGCCGTCCTGTGTTCGCATGTCATCAGCTGCGTGGGTCGTGGACGGGCTACTTATAGACTCACCCACCTCTGGAGCCATGGCAGCGTCACCCCTCTGCTGGTGTGACAGACAGGCGGGCGCGTCATTAGGCCTGGGCCTCCGGGGCTCCAGCCTCCAATGTTTCCTGAATAGCCTCTCCGGATCCTGGGGAAAATAAATAAATGAAAATAAAGCTACCATCCGTCAATCAAAAACTCCGCTAACCCCTCCCCACACCCCCAACACCCGTCGACGAAACGTGGGCTGCGCTAAGCCCCCCGATGTGTCACGATCCTAACAGCAGTTCTGGGGACAGACCGTCTGGTTCACTTTACTGGTTAAAAGATCTACAAAAATGCTTGTGGGCAAACTATCACTCAACACTAAAGGGAGGTGTTCATTGTCTTTGTGTTTGCGAGGCTACTGCATACATTGGTCGTATGATACAGACAAATATGTATTTGTTGTAAATCGCTTTTGGATTGAGGTGTCTGCTAAATATCAAAAGACAGTTGATTTTAGGGATGCACCGAAATGAAAATTCTTGGCCGAGGCCGAAGCCGAATTTAAGGAAACACTTGGCCGAATACCGAATACCGAATGTGTATCGGCAGTTTTTAATTTTTATCATTGCATAAACTAAATACATTTTGCTTTTTATTCATGCTTCTCAAAGAAAGAAATTGAGATTGAAAAAAAATAACTTTTATTGAACATTCCAGCAGACATCAGTCTATACCAACAAAGCACAATAAATAAAATAAATCAGTCAAATTAAATGTTTTTGTTTTCCCTGAATAGCTGCTGAAAGAAAATCTTTCATCAATGTAGGCCGAAGCTTTATTCATGACTTGTGTTAACAAGAATGATGTGCCATGATAATATTATTACAAAATACTTTGGAAGATTGCAAGTTAACTAATTAGGTGAACTCTCTTTAAAGAGATGCTACAGGATTTTGATAATTCTGTATGTTGTGGCTTAAGTATTGATGTCCGTACAATGACATAGTGTTACGGCTGGGCCTTCACACACCCTCCCCCGCCCCCACAGCTCGAGCACAGCGTGCTCTCCACCGCAGCTGAGGCTTGTCCCCGCTAATTAGATCTTCAGCCAAACCTGCACACCTGTCTCCACTCCCAATCAACCCTCTGTCTCCACTCCCAATCAACCCTCTGTCTACATCTACCCTGGACTTCCCTTCGCTCATCGTCAGTTCTTCCCTAAGAATGACCTGGCAAGTATCATCAAAACACGCCCACTATTCGGTGGTAAACATTCGGTGTTTTCACACATTCGACCGAATACTGAATGTGCTTTATTTTGCGATATTCGGCCGAATACATTCGGTGGCCGAATGTTCGGTGCATATTCCCTAGTTGATTTGATACCTGTATCGTTCCTGTGTATTTGAGAAGAAAAGAAAAAAAAGAGAAAGAGCGCTTGTTGTGAAATTGTATCGTTTATTCCTGTTTGACCTCACTCTGTCACCTTCTCATTCATCACAGACCTAGCTATTATGCTACTGGGGGGCTCAGGGCTGGATCGCTGCACTTTGAGCCCCTCTGCATAGCCGGGAAATTGCAGAGGAGCTGCAGCTCCTGCCAATAGCAGCAACAGCCCACCCAGAGCAAACACAACTGATACGGGTGAAGCTCAGGGCTGGGGCGGTAACAGGCTCTGCCAGCACTAGTTTTAGGTCAGGGAAGACGGTGGAACTCCATGTAAGGCAGAAGAAGAAGAAGAAGAAGTGCTTTCTGGGCCACAGAACTCTTTTTTTTTTTCTTCTTCTTTTTCTTTCCCAGAACATTTTTCAGTTGAACTGAAAAACAGCCCTCTCCTCTCATCTCATCTCTCCCTTGTGACTCCTTGTTTATAAAGCCAACTGAAAGAGACCTGCCAATTGACCCAGGCCATAATTAGCTAGCCCAAATGCTAATCATGACCTATTACGTAAATAATTGAAACCGTGTCTCTGTTTTTACCTGTCAAATGTGTCAATCAATACTCAATACTGTGTAATGTGTGAATCAAATAATCAATACTGTATCAATAATGTATGATTGATTAGAAGAAGCTTCTGTATCCACTCTCTCTCTCTCTCTCTCTCTCTCTCTCTCTCTCTCTCTCTCTCTCTCTCTCTCTGTCCATCACTCTCTAACACAGAAACACTCAGAAGCACACACACACACAGAAAGAGAGAGGACACACACACAGACACGCACACTCTCTCACACACACACACACACACACACACACACACACACACACACACACACACACACACGTTTTCTCTTATTGACTTCATCGGTTTCCCCACCCCCTCTCTCTCCTCCTATGAACTTTGGGGGATGTTGTGATAAGCCTTCCCAGAGCCCTCCTCTCCCATCCCACTGGTCTGACAGGACGTTCTCCTTACAGTCGACACTTGTATCCACAGCCCTGCGTCTCTCTGGCTCCTCAACCATCTCACCTTCTGTGCCAGGTAAGAAAACACCAACTGCCAATGTTTTGAAAGATAATATAATATAATACTTGCCACTTAGCTGATGCTAGCTTTTATCCAAAGCGACTTACATTGCAGTGAGTTCATTACAGGTCAACAATAGGTCAACGCTGTCCGTATTTCCTCAGGAGTATGGGACATTGAAGGTTGCACGTATCATCTATGTGACTCTTTAAACAAAATATTTTTAAAATATATTTTCAGGACATTTCTACTTTATTGGGATAGAGACAGTAGAGATTGACAGAAAAGATGGGTGAGAGAGGGAGGGGGGCATGCAGGACATGTCGATGGCCAGAATCGAGCCAGGGACCTTGTGACCCAGACACCCCCAGACACATGTACAGTACGGATCCTTAAAGAGAGAGGAAGCGCTGGTATTCCAGCTGCATAGCAATCTGTTTGTTTAAATATGTCTATCTTTAGAAATACTTGGATTCCATGTCTCTCTTATTAGGAACATTCATACAACTCAAATATAAGATGAAAATAAGTGGCATAAGTTCAAAATGTGGATCTTTTCTTCACCTTTTCACAAAGTGTGTAATCAACTACCTCAGATCGTTTGACAGGCGTTGAGTCAACAAGTAGCCCGCAGTCACATGACTCACCACTGCCATCAGTGTCTGCTGTCATTACAATCAGCGACAGCTGGACACTATCTACATTTGCATTGTGTGTTGTTGAGCTCTCTTAAAATTCAAATGAGGGAATTTCACACAAAAGGATCTTGTGTACAAGCAAAGGGCATCGTGTTTGGGATTTGTTTAGCTATTGATAAGAAAATATAAATATACTGCTTACCAGGGGTAATTCATACTGTATCCTCTTGCACCATATGGCTGAAGGATAGATGATTCACTTACTTACACAAATGTATTTGTTGTAAGTCACTTTGGATGCAGTAGATCTTGTCACATACTGTAAGTATGACATCTGCATGTCGCCTACAGTTAGTAGGATTTATCCCATAGCAGAAGTGGTATACTGTGTGTCCTCTGGGCTGTTGCTGTGCAACCATCCTAAAGTTTATCCTGAGTTGTCATGTGACTCACCAATTAAACAAAACCAAGTCTTCCAGCCAGTCCCAGCCCTACACAGCGACCCAACAGATTTATGTTGGATCCTCCAGTTAGATTAGATTAGATTAGATTCAACGTTATCATTGCACATTGTCATTGCAGAGTGCACGTACTAGACAGCGAAATGCAGTTTAGCATCTAACCAGAAGTGAAAACATGATATAAAACATGACAGTCACAGTGGGACCCGAACCACCAATTGGGAATCTGAAAAGTGAGCCTTTAACAAATTACCGCATCAACACTTGTGACTTGTTTCTTTATTTTAACATCTTACATGTACTGTAAGTGACCTGACCGCCCCCCCCCCCCTCCCCACGACACTGGAGGGATTATTATGGTCTGTTTAAGCTCAGACGGGACGCCTGGCGCTGACAAGCCCTGGAGCACGGCTCTTTATTAGCCACATCTCCTGGTGTTGACAAACAGCGCTTAGCAGCCCTGCCGTGGTTGCTGTGGCATGTCTGTCATCCCTGGGTCTCATGACGCTCGCGGGGGACGGGGGGGGGGACGGGGGGAGCGGTCAGCTGCCTGCCTGCCACCCCATTGGACCACTCACTCAGGGCTGGAAACTATGAAGAGGTGTGCCACCTCAGAGAGTGGTTATAGGTTAGCCTAACGCCTATGTTAGCTTAACAGCAAGACGAACATGTACGTTTTGAAAAGCGATTATTTCGTCAAAGAAGAAAGAAGAGAGTATCATTTAGGTTATAGATTATAGGTTAGGCCAACGGCACCTTAACAGCAAGGCTGCTGCTGCTCCTCCTGCTTATTCTAGTATTGATTTTGTACTTCTGCTGCTATGTCAATGTCTAATGAACCGGAACCCAAGAATTGTACTCTTTGTATCCGTACATTGATGTAATAAAAGCAATTATGATTATGATTATGAAGACGAAAAAAGTATGTTTTGAAAAGCGATTATATTATGGATAGAAATAATTCGTGATATATATATCATGGAAAAGATGTCGTTCTCTCTTAGAACGCAGGTAGAAAAATTCTAGCGGATCTGGACGGAATGGACGGGATATGTTAAACCTGTACCTTAAAAGAACATGAGAGAGGCCCCGCGGTGGCGCAGCGGTCTAAGCATCAGTCTCTGGTGCAAGCTACCCACTGGGGACTGGGATCGAAACCCGGTCTCGCCAGACCCGGATATGGCCGGGGCCCACGGGGAGCAGCATATTGGACGGCCGCTCCCGAGGGTGGTATAGGCTATTTCCGGATAAGGATCCGTCGCGCAACACCGCCCCTGTCTGGTGCCGGAATAACAGTGTTGGGCTCGAGGGGCCGGTAGCTAGTCTATCGGCTCTCTCATCTGGGCTGCCGGCCACGGGGTGCGCGTGCGGCCGATCCTACGCAATAGGCGACAGGGGATAATTGGACACTAGGGGCCCTATTATGCACTTCATAATCTTAAGCAATAAGACGAGGCGGTAGATCTAAACTTAAGACGTGGAGGCGTGGTCAAGGCCACTTTGCTATTATGCGTGCGGTAGTGGGCGCCTAAGACCCGGCGCTAAGCCTAAGAAGTCGGTCGGCGCGCATGCGCAAACCGCGGAGGCGCGCTCGTGTTTCAAAACGTGCATGAAATCTAGCGCCTAAGAACTTTTCAAACCACTTCTTAGCGCTAGGCGCAAAGTCAGATCGCATAATAGCAGGGGCGCCTAGCGCACTTCATTAACATATGAACACTCCCACAATGAGTAATATGCACGGGAGTCTTACGTCTTATGTGTGGGCGCCTAGCGACACCTGCATAATAGCAGTAGCACGTATGAAGCGCATAATAAGGGTGGCGGTAGGTCTTAACCTGGCGGTGTGTCTTAATTAAGACTTAAGACGGCAAGTTAAGAAGTGCATAATAGGGCCCTAGGTTGGGTATAATTGGATACTAAATTGGGTGAAAAAGGGATAAAATCAAAAATAAATGTAAAAAAAAAAAAAAAAAAAAAAACATGAGAGGGTGATTTAATTTTGTTCATTTTACTTTAATCCTATTCTATTCTAATCTTTGTGATAAGGTGAAACCTCCCCAAGTTCATTCACAAATTATTATTTTTTTGTCAACATAAAAAAGAAAAAGGGAAAATTCTATGGTCGTGATTGTGTTATGTCGACTGTAACGGCGATTGTTGAAACCAATGGCCAATGATAATAAAAAATGGAAAAATAAAAAAATAAAAGCGATTATATTATAGCCGAAGAAGCAGAGAGTAAATTGAATAGACCATAACAGGATCACCACAGTAGAAAACAACAAATGAATCACACAACCCCCAAAATAGATATCAAAAGAGAGCCGTGCCAATGTCATATAAATACCAGCCTCTGTACAGAACAGCAAACCCCCGACACAAAGCATGGAAGGTTAATTATAGGTCATGAAATCTCACGGGACGAATGCCAGGGGACTGGTGAGGACAGATGTAGTTGTACTGAGAATAGGCACAGACAACCCTGGGAATAGCTGAGTACAGAGACGTCGTTAAGCCTGGGCATCCGGGGCTCAAGCCCCTGATGTTTTCAGAATAGCCCCGGATCTCCTGGCAGAAAAAAACTCAAAAAACTAAACATAAAAAAGTCGCCATCTACCGATGTCGATTTAGTGCACGCTACCACACGTCAATCAAACACTCAATCAATCCCCCCGTCGACCAAAGGTGGGCTGGGATAATCCCTGGATCCTAACAACACCTCTGGTTGATTATTTACGGATCAGTGATGGGATTGGACACGACAGGGATAGAAATGTAAAATACTTTACAGGCTAGAGGTTTAGACATTAAGGCCAGTCACAGGAGGGGGGGGGGACCTCATAGAGTGGCCTACGCTGGCAGTTACCCAAACTACCTGTCACATACCTGTCACATACCTGGACAGAGACAGGGGCAGACAGACAGGGATATCAAGGACTCAAGTGCAGGCACCTAGAACAGCGAGAGGGGTCGGAGGTCAGGTATGTAAGCTGCCAGGCATCAGGCCCTCACCCTCCTATTGTCACGTCACGATCACCTCTCAGACCGCCGTGACAGAACCCCCCCCCCCTCTCAGACCCCCCTGACAGACTCCCCCCCCCCTCCCCTCAGCCAGCCAGAGGACATGAGAACGCCACTCCGCTAGCATGAGAGGGGATTACCGCGGACGCCTCCGCTAGGAGCCATTTGGAGGAGAGATAAAAGAGCAAACTGAGTCAGGGCAGAAGTGAGGGTGGCACGTACACCGGCTTATGAAATGAGCTACACTGACGCCACACATTAGAGTACTACAGTGTTGTACATTAGAGTACTACAGCCTAATTCCTCCAACCCCCCCCCCCAAAAATGTGGTAATACTCTGTCTCTCTCTGTGCCCTCTCTCTCTCCCTCTCCCTCTCTCTCCCTCTCTCTCCCTCTCCCTCTCTCTCTCTCTGTGCCCTCTCTCTCTCCCTCTCCCTCTCTCTCTCTCTCTCTGTGCCCTCTCTCTCTCTCCCTCTCTCTCTCTCTCCCTCTCCCTCTCTCTCTCTCTGTGCCCTCTCTCTCACCCTCTCCCTCTCTCTCTCTCCCTCCCTCTCTCTCTCTCTCTCTCTCTCATCCTCTCCCTGCAGGGTTCCGACAAGTCTACATCAAAGGACTCCCAGAATCTCCCAGAGAGCCGGTCTTTCTGCACTGACCCCCCGCCCATACAGCCAGTGACCCATACAGCCACACTCTTATCCGTGGCCCCCCACAAGCTCAGCCCAGCTCCAGCTCCAGCTCCAGCTCCAGCTCCAGCACCCAGCTCCTACCCCTACTCCAGCGGCCAGCTCCTACCCCTACTCCAGCGGCCAGCTCCTACCCCTACTCCAGCGCCCAGCTCCTACCCCTACTCCAGCGCCCCAACCGCTCCAGCCATGGATAGAGTGCAGCAAATGACGCGCTCGGCCATCCGGAGGGCGTCCAACATCGAGGTGAACCCCCAGACCAAACGCAACCTGCAGGAGCTCTTCATCAACTTCTCCCTCATCCTCATCTGCCTGCTGCTCATCTACATCATCGTCCTGCTCATGTGATTGACTTCCTGGTGTGGGGTGGAGGGGCGTTGACCAATCAGCTGAGGAGATGAACTGTGCAGGCGGCCAATGGACGAAGGCCCATGGAGGAAGGGGGCGGGAGGGAGGGATGAGGATATAAACTAAGACTAACAGTAAAAAGGGGAGGGTGATTCAGCTCATCATGAGTTATGTAATGTTACTACCACCCTTCATAAGAATACACTGATCTTAGTTTATGATGTTTGTGTTATATCGGTATAGAGAAAGTGAAATCCAATCCCTCCACATTGCATGATATGGTTTTCCTACCACTGAGTGTATTGGACACGCTTATTATGTCACTTACGCTATAGGGGTTTTTATAACGTGAAATACATAGGTTTGCTGTCTACGTGATGGTTTTGTTCTGCTGTACAGTGCATACTATTTCACCTGTATAGACCTCCCCTGAATTCAGGTTGTGGCATGTGTATGCTTTCAGTCCCAATTCACTGATCTCAGAATCAGAATCAGAACCAGAATCGCTTTTATTACATCTTAAGTACACAAGAGTAAAATTCTTCGCCGTTGGTCTCTGTCTCTCTCTCTAGTCTAAACCATAAAGAAATCACACAACTGAAGAAGACGTTTGTCAATAGAAGAAGCTGGATGTTGAATGAATGGAGGATGGAATCACGTTTCTTTGGCAGACTGAGTGTAGAAGCACCACTGTAGTCTCCCTGCCCTGGGGTCAGAGGTCAGACAGCCACTAAACTGACCACCTAACTATGCCTAACTAGTACTACCTGACCCAGGACAGCTTAACTAGGCCTAACTACCTGACCCAGGACAGCCTAACTACACCTAACTACCTGACCCAGGACAGCCTAACTAGGCCTAACTACCTGACCCAGGACAGCCTAACTAGGCCTAACTACCTGACCCAGGACAGCCTAACTAGGCCTAACTACCTGACCCAGGACAGCCTAACTACACCTAACTACCTGACCCAGGACAGCCTAACTACCTGACCCAGGACAGCCTAACTACCTGACCCAGGACAGCCTAACTAGGCCTAACTACCTGACCCAGGACAGCCTAACTACCTGACCCAGGACAGCCTAACTACACCTAACTACATGACCCAGGTGAGCGATCAACTTGTCAGTAAATCTTTGGAATTTGGTAGTTTGCAAGTTTGCTCTAGGCACAGGGTCAGCCATAGTCGGTGCCCCTGGAGAAATTAGGGGTTAAGTGCCTTGCTCAAGGGAGCATGCAGCTCCCTCCTGAGGCGGGGATCAAACCAGCTACCTTCCGATTACTAGCCGGCCTTTTTAACCACAAGGCTACCGCCCCCACCCCCCCTCCCCAAGTGTTGCCTTACCCCTTCCCAGAGCAGAATGTTGGTGATGAACGCCTTCTTCCACTCCCATGATCCTCCTGTTCTACGTGCCACATTCTGTGTGTGTGTGTGTGTGTCTGTGTGTGTGTGTGTGTGTGTGTGTGTGTGTGTGTGTGTGTGTTGTGTAGTGGAGTTTTCTGTCTTGTATTATCGACACTTTGCTGTGATGCAATACTGTAAACAGATATTGTACGACGACAAAACATTAAACTGATATTGTACACAAAATATATTTAACAACTGTACAACTACATGTGTCAGTCAACAAGAGTGTGAAAAGGCACACATTAGACAATAGTGTAGAGATATGTTTTAGTGATTTTTAACAGAAGTGGTAGTGATTTGGAATAGTTACGACTATATTTTCTGCCAAGAGATGTTGAAGCCTGTGACACACACACACACACACACACACACACACACACACACACACACACACACACACACACACACACACACACACACAATTTATTGTACTCTTTCTAAAAAGTAAATGACAATCATCAGGGACTAGCATTTGCAGCTAGCATTCCCACATGTTCCTCCTCAAAATAAAATCATAACAAATAATACATATTCAAACATATCTCACAATCGTTATTTATTGTGTTTTGAACATACAATACACAGATGTATAATATAAATATAGATATATTGTGCTATTTATTTCAAATCTTGCAAGACATCATAATTGTGTTCGTACAGGTCAGGTCAACCGCGACTGGTTAATCCAGTCAACTCAACAACACTAGGGTGTTGATTTCAAAATCATTTCAGTCAGTTCACAGAAGATATGTCACTGAAAATGATTTTTTGGAATTCGAATACACTTCTTGAACTGACTGGAATATACAGACGGGCGTAAGAAAGACATTTTGGGGACGTAAGAAAATTACGCTGCACTGCGGTCAAAACATTGACTGCCGTATCGTCCAAGCCACAGTCAGAGAGAGGATTGTATCACCGTCCGGGAAGAAGTACCTCATTACAGGTTCTTCTGAGATCGTTTATGAACTGCAGCAAATTCATGAAAGAACGCAACTTTTTTTTAATGCCCGCAACTGTAAATCGAATTGACCACAACCAGACAAGCGCCCACCCTTCCTTCAACAAAGTACTGAGAAAAGAAAGACAATACATCTGCACAAAATGCAGACATTGCATAATAGGCCCATATCAAACATAGTTATTATTGTTCCTTAAACAAACAAAGTAACAAACTGGACAGTTCACAGTGTATGATTGAACAGAAAAGCAAGGTGTGTTATTTAATGGTTGTTTTTTTCACATGCTCTTGAGCTCCGAGAGAAGGAGTCAGAAAGTAAAGTATTGGGCGAATAGCTCTTCTTGTTGCTCTGGTTCCTCTTGATCGATAGTTGAGTTGTCAGTTTCAGGAAGGCTGCACGGGAGGTTGAAACAACACAAGTTACACAACGCCAAGACACAAAGCCATAAGTATCAGGGGCCCAGCTGTTCAAAACTTTTAATCTGGATCAGAATGATCCTGATTCTTTTTTCGCTATCCAGGATCAGATGTATCTGGCTGATTTCCCCCCTATACGACTCAAAATCAGCCAGATAGATCTGATCCTGGATAGCAAAAAAAGAATGATCCAGATTAAACGTTTTCGAACAACTGGGTCCAGAGTATCAGAACCAAAGAGCCAAAAATATACATGACAACATACATAGACTGTACAATAGAGTGCACTTAAACAATGCACCAACACAACAGTATTTAGTCTCACATAACAGTCTGACAGCGAAGGTGTCTCAAAATCAATTTTTGTCACATCTGTGCCCCAGTTAATACACTGGGTGGTAGCTAGGCCTCCATTTTGATTACTGAGAAATAATCTTGAGGCGTAATCAGTCATTTCATCCCTTCTCCTAAGAAGGTTCCCTTACGCATGAGCTAAAAACATCAGTGGCTCAGAGGTGCCCAATACTTCATAGTACATCGCCTGAACTGATGTTTTCATGAAACCTAGAGGCACAGCTCAAATTGCAAACACCACAAAGTGTGTGAAAAGCCTCTGGGCATTGTGAGAACAGCGTACGGTGAGGTAAGGGATGTCGACAAGTCCGATCCGTGACTCTGAGATATTTTTGTACTAGCCGAGTTGGTTCCATCACAGGTCTGGGGGCTGAAGGAGGGTAAGTGTGTGGCTGTGTGTATAGTAAAAAATGCCTGCCAGCCAAACAGCATGCATTGCACACACACTGACGCACGCATACACTCCCGATGGAGGGCAGCTTGGTATAAGCAGCTTAATCATATTCAAATTGCTGTGCTGCTGCACGTTATTATGTTATAAATAAACAGAGCCATCTCCATCTCTGGGGTCTAAACTAACAATGGGCGTAATTGGGCACCAGCATCCGTCTCGGTAGAGCTTTGCTAATGAGGTTTTGTTATTGCTTGCCCCCTCAGAATCCCACTGTAGTCGTTTCACACCAGCAACAGGCTATACGCCGGCTAGCGCTACGCTACCACGCTCCACTGCTCCAGGCTGAAGACTGTCTCATTGGAAGTGTTTTGGTGTTGCTATATCACCATCTTCTAAAGCTCTTAATAGAGTAGAATTATCCTAGAGCTAATATTATATTATACAATTGTAAAAACATCAGGTGAGGAATTTGGGAAGGCATTTATTTGTAAAATGAGAAACAGTTAAAGGTGCAATCTGTAAATTCAATAACGTGGGTACCCAACACTGTTTTGGGTAAACAGCTGAGGGAGGGTGTCGGAGAAATGTAACCCCTCTCAATTTCATAGACTGAGCTTTGGATTGATTGGTTGTTTACAAACAATGGAGTAAAATAAGCTTATATTTTGAGTTCTGATGGGTAAGACAGTGGGACAAAATTATTTGTTCATCAGGATCCCATTAGCTGCCGCACTCTAAACTGAATGATTGCGAACTCAAAAGGCATGAATCAATCAGTTATATTCTTCAGGAATCAATTACTATATATAATTAATTTGAAAGTCCAAAATCGATCAGTTGATGATTGACAATGACAGATTATAGGCCCTTTAAAGAATTACAGATTACCCCTTTAAAAAAACGGTCCATAACAAAGGAGACCACCGTATGTGATTGACAGCACCAAGCAACAGGCAGGTGGAATGATGCCAAAGGGTCACTCGTTTCGTCACCGAAGGCCACATGCACAAACATGACGATGTGATGTGGTGGAGCATGCAGACCATGGCATTCCAAGACCATTGTGGCTTTGTTGGGGTGGCAACCGTTGTGTGGCAACCGTTGAGTGGCAACCGAGAAGGATTCCAATTACTTCAATTCCCTCATGGAGGGGAGATTTCATTTCAGTGTGAGTCACGGATTTGTGGTGGTTTGTGTAACCAACCATGGGCCTAACAGTTGACAGTAAAACGTATTTCTGTGGGACTGTGTGAGTTGCTCCATGCATAGAGAGCGTTTAACCCAACCAGGGTGCGAGCCTGAGACTCTGTTCAAAGCACATTCCTCAAGCGAGCACCCCGATGAGCGTAAGCAAGACTGACTGTGTTCACCGACGGGCGACGAGACGTACAAGAAGGAACATGGAAACAAGCGAATCGAAAATTCGTTGTGGATTTTTACAATGCACACACGGACGAACGCACACAACGCGCATATACATACACGCACACGCACAGGCACACACACACACACACACACACACACACACACGCGCACGTACGCACACAGCAACAGACACTGACACTGCTTGCTTGGATGGCGGACTGACACACAGGACCCTGGACACACAACGCCACCAAACCGAAGGCGGCAGACAGACACATCATCAAGTGTGGGTTTGGCTCATGTCTGTTGCCACGGTGACGGTATGTGTGGTAAGGACAGAGTTGGTGGGTGAAGAGGGTGTGTGTGTGGGGGGACGGACGGACGGGGACGAGGGTGGGGGTGGGAAGGGGGGACGAGGGGGGGAGTCAGGCTCACCTCCGGGGGGGCTCAAGCTCTGGCTGGGGGGTCGTAGGAAGGCTTGACGGGGGTAGAGGTAGAGGTTTACTACAGCAGGGTATGCTGCCGGTGTGTAGGGGGGAGGGGGGGACAGAGCCGTTCCCTAACCCCTCCGCTTCCACAACATTTAGGTTTGGAGAGCTGACGTAGAGGAGGTTCCCTGACTTGTTACTCTTTAGCTACATCACAAACACAGACAGAAAGGGATGGGGGGGGGGGGGGGGGGGGTTGGCTATTTCAGTCTTTCTTTTACTTTCTGTTTACAGTTAGCATTACAATATTATCCCACGACAGCAACCAACCTTGGATCCGGGGAGTTACTTGGTGTGAAAGCGTTTGTTCCAGTTCAGGACTGGACCTGGTTTTAACTAACACCCTGCCTATCACTCACGACCCTGGATTGGTTCAATCAGGTGTTTGAGCAGAATCGGGAACAAAAGCCCGCCACAATCAGTAGCTCTCCAGATCCACAGTTGGTGAACGCCAGTGTATGATGTAGCTTAAAACTCAATTTCTAAAGTCTTTTTTAATGTGATTATTATGTCGACCAAGAAGACAAAAAAGATTGTGCTTGGATTTTGATGGTGATCGATGGCTTGGAAAGCAAGGTATGAATATGATGCCTGAACATGTATAGAAAATATAGACAAGACCGATGGTTCACGACCACGCAGACAGACTGTGGACAGTTAACACTGCACAAAAAAGCAAAGCTTGGACTAGGAAAAAAGGAAATTCTGGTCATGCATGTCGAGAAAATCATTCCTTGGAGAATGGATGCACCGGCACAAGAGGAGTGTACAGCTTCCTCCATGGTCCATAGGCATGAGAAAAATAGGTTTTTAACACTAGAACAGCCATGTTTTATATCTTTGCACTCGATCAAATTTTAGGATCCTCCTTTCATGACTTCCTAGATATGTGCGTTCTACCAAGCTATAAGCTAGTGTAAAGCTGTAAAGCTGTTTTTCTGTGAAGGAGGCAGGCTAATTTACAAGCTGGCCAACTAGTGGCCGTTGTGTGTAAATAGCAGCTTCCCATTGTAAAGACTATGATCATTTGACCCCTGAGGCGGCTCTTATAGTAGGTAAAAAAGGCACAGCTGTTCTAGTGTTAACAAACTCTAGTAACCTCTTTTATCTATAAACATCTATCAAAGCATTTATTTATTTTTTACTTATCTTTATTTTTATTTTTATGGAATACATGATTCTCTATGGTTTCTGAACATATTCAGTGTGGTTCAGGGTTCTCCTGGACAGCTCACCTTTATGAGAGGGTTGATGACACCAACGTTGGGGCTGGTGTTGAACACCTTGTTGAAGCCCGTCTCTCTGTTGACGAGCTCCAGCTGGTAGAACTTCTTATCGTCCTGGCAACGACAGGGGGGTCAGAGGTCAGGGTGAAGGCATCACATCAGAGTCTACACTGTTTTTAATTCAAAACGGTTTATGAAGCATAAATACATTTTTAACCATTAAAACACAGTTAATAAATAATTGTGTATATATATTTATATATATGTTATATGTTATATTTTATATAATAATAATAATTATAATAATAATAATAACTTTTATTTGTATAGCACTTTTCCTGCAAATATTGCAGCTCAAAGTGCTATATATACTGACATTATTTCTTATAGTTATATTATTATTATATAACACACACACATATATATATATATATGCATATATATCAAATGATTGATTATTAATTATTAATAATATTATTATTGTTATTATGCACTTATAATGCACTATAATCAAAGTAACTACACCGTATTCAAAACCATTGAAAAATATCACTCAATAAAATGCTCTCGTCTCTCTAGACATCTCACATATTCTACATGCTGAGAGGGCATGTTCTATCCCACTGTGTATTGATGCGCAGCAGTGAGATGTCAAACTGAATCACAGAGGCCCAGACTAATGGGTGAATCACAGCAGACAATCAAAGAAACTTCACAACAAAGATTCTTTACAGGGTATCAATGAACGGGCATTTGTTTAGTGAAAATAATATTATTAGATAGATAGATAGATAGATAGATAGATGGACAGATAGATAGATAGATGGACAGATAGATAGATAGATAGATAGATAGATAGATGGACAGATAGATAGATAGATAGATAGATAGATGGACAGATACATGGATAGATAGATAGATAGATAGATAGATAGACCTATCCTGCATGTCATCCCTCTCTCTCTCTCAACCATCCTTCCTGTCAACCTCTACTATCTCTATCCCAATAAAGCAGAAACCCCCCCCCAAAAAACCATATAAATACAAAAATACAAAAGCAGATGGTGCAAGCGGTGCGGTTGGGCTGTGTGTGTGTGTGTGTGTTGGGGTGTGTGTGTGTGTGTTGGGGGGTATGTGTGTGTGTGTGTTGGGGGGTGTGTGTGTGTGTGTGTGTGTGTGTGTGTGTGTTAGGGGGTTTCCGTACTTGAACACCCACCACCAGTTTCTTCACCAGGGACTCTCTCTCCGTCACCATGTCCTTCAGCTCAGCGATCACCTGCAGGTCCTCAGGACGGCTGTCCCTGTTCCTGAACTTGTCCTCTGTCCCCTCCAGCCTGGGTCAGGG
>NC_137688.1:31457631-31545131 GCF_963989245.1 Nansenia antarctica
GTCCGACAGAACACCTCCTGCTGCAGGTCTGAGATGCGGCCCAGAAGGTCCTGCTCCTGGAGGACGGACGGACAGACACACACGCACACACACACACACACACACACACACACATGAGCACACGCACACGCAGAATCACACACACACAGACACGCACACAGACACACACACACACATACACAAACACACACACACGCACACACACACACACACACACACGCACGCACACACACACACGCACGCACGCACACACACACACACACACACACACACACACACACACATTTTCAGAACATCAGTTACATTACTGTAGCAATTCTGTAATTAGAGAGTATACATCAACCACATCCCAGTCAGACAAGCAAATCAGCATGAAAAACATTTTTAACTAGGTCACATAAAGAGACGCTTTGCTAACTGACGTCAGTTGTAGTTTTGAGAGTGAAAGACACAAAAAGAGATTAGGAAACTGTGCAATGTTGTCTAAATGCCATACAGCACAAGTACTTAGAAACTATACGCACAATTCTGCCAAAACCTTTGTTTTCGTTAAGTTATTCAACATCATCTGCCCCAAATTTCCAAGCATAAACCATATCTATTTGAAGCATAATGCCTTTGATGAGAAAAAGGGTATTTTCGGTCCAATGAAGTCTGTTCCACTTCCTATCCCACTGCGTTAGTTATGCCTTGACACATCTCTGGGCCATGTTCAGGAAAAGTGTGCAGAGTTTGGTGTCAAAACTAGTTGTATTTTAACCATTTAATAGATGCTTTTATCCAAAGTGACTTACAATTATGAATGAATGGTCTTTATTGTCATTGATATAGTACAGGTACCATACAACGAAATTTAGGAGGGGGGGCTCCCCTGGTGCTAGGAAAAAAATACTAAAAACAAGGGAAAAGAGCTGGTTTACATAAATAATGTATGTAAGGCTATGTACACTATCCACTATACTATACTATACAATTAAAACACTGTGCTGTACTCTATGCTATGCTATAAATATCCTAACATTTCCTATCTCTGAACCTTATGTACCCGAGGGTTGTCATATTGCACATAGTGTTATTGCACATTCATTTAAAGTGTCGCAGTTTGCAGGTTTGAAATGTTCACAGTTGTGTTTCAGTATTGCACTTGATTACAATCTAGTAGCTGCCATCAATTTGTCTAGATTGTCCAGGGCCTAGAAGCTAGGTCTTTGCTGTGTTCAGGGCCTGAATGGCCCTGGGGTAGAAGCTGAGCTTCAGTCTATTTGTCCTTGCGGACATGGTCCTGAACCGCCTGCCCGAGGGCAGCCGAACAAAGTGTTCGTTCCCAGGGTGGGATGGGTCTCTGGAGATCTTGGAGGCCTTCCTGAGGCAGCGTGTGTTGTACAGCTCTTCCAGAGAGGGGAGGGGGGCGCCGATGATCTTCTGGGCCGATCTCACGACTCTCTGTAGCGCTTTCCTCTCTGCGGCTGTGCAGCTGGAGAACCACACGCAGATGCAGTAGGTGAGGATGCTCTCCACTGTGCAGCGGTAGAAGGTCACAAGCAGCTCCTGTTTGAGGTGGTATTTCCTGAGGACTCTCAGGAAGTAGAGCCTCTGTTGTGCCTTCTTGATGATGGCTGCTGTGTTGGTCTTCCAGGACAGGTCATCCTGTATGTGCACCCTCAGGAATCGGAGGGTTGAGACTCTCTCATAGGGACAGTCTAAGAGATCATAGGGACAGTCTAAGTGCTTTATTCAAGGGCACACTAGTGGTGTGGTGGTGTTCCCAGGTGGGTTTTGAACTCATGACCTTCTGATCATTACATTACGTTGTAGGCGAGGGAAGGGGGAGTTCTATCCCCTCCAAATATCCCCCCCTTCACCAAGTCAACAAGAAACATCCCTTTTGGCACGAAGGGTATCCCACAATTCATTGCAATCCATTCATCATGGCCGAACAGCCGTTAGTCGCTGTTTCAGACCTTCCTACCTACGGCTTTTGACGTAACCCATCAGGTATGAAACAACCCCCTGTGGGGCGGCTGTGTCTCAGGAGGTAGAGTCTAATGATCACAAGGTTGGCAGATCAGCGGTTCGAGCCCCGGCTGGCCACCTGTCGAAGTGTCCTTGGGCAAGACACTAAACCCCAATATTGCTCCCAGTGAGCGGGCTGGCGCCTTGCATGGTAGCTTGCTGCCATTGGTGTGTGAATGTGTGTATGAATGAGTGGCCGTTGTAAAGCGCTTTGGAGCAGCTTTGGGGCAGCAAAAAAGGCGCTATATAAGTACAGTCCATTTACCATTTATAAAACATCACTGAAGGGCTCACTCAACAGGAGGGAGTAAGGGAAGGAGGAGAGGAAGGGAATGAGGAGAGGAAGGGAAGGAGGAGAGTAAGGGAAGGAGGAGAGTAAGGGAAGGAGGAGAGGAAGGGAAGGAGGAGAGTAAGGGAAGGAGGGGAGTAAGGGAAGGAGGAGAGTAAGGGTAGGAGGAGAGTAAGGAAAGGAGGAGAGTAAGGGAAGGAGGGGAGGAAGGGAAGGAGGAGAGGAAGGGAAGGAGGAGAGTAAGGGAAGGAGGGGAGTAAGGGAAGGAGGAGAGTAAGGGAAGGAGGAGAGTAAGGGAAGGAGGGGAGTAAGGGAAGGAGGAGAGTAAGGGAAGGAGGAGAGTAAGGGAAGGAGAGGAGTAAGGGAAGGAGGAGAGGAAGGGAAGGAGGAGAGGAAGGGAAGGAGGAGAGGAAGGGAAGGAGGGGAGTAAGGGAAGGAGGAGAGGAAGGGAAGGAGGAGAGTAAGGGAAGGAGGAGAGGAAGGGAAGGAGGAGAGGAAGGGAAGGAGGAGAGTAAGGGAAGGAGGAGAGTAAGGGTAGGAGGAGAGGAAGGGAAGGAGGAGAGTAAGGGAAGGAGGAGAGTAAGGGAAGGAGGAGAGGAAGGGAAGGAGGAGAGTAAGGGTAGGAGGAGAGGAAGGGAAGGAGGAGAGGAAGGGAAGGAGGAGAGTAAGGGAAGGAGGAGAGTAAGGGTAGGAGGAGAGTAAGGGTAGGAGGAGAGGAAGGGAAGGAGGAGAGTAAGGGTAGGAGGAGAGGAAGGGAAGGAGGGGAGTAAGGGAATGGAAAGGACCCCTAGATCTGAAGTCATTCGAAACTTCCTTCTCAAAAACCAACAGATGTCACAGTCACACACAGTACAAGTGCCCTTGTCAGCCCTCACCTGTTCCAGGCTCTGCTCCAGAGCGCACTCTAGCTCCAGTTTGAGCGCTATGTTTTCTTTCAGTTGGATCTGCCGGAGATGCTCGATGGCCGTAGCATGGAGGTGGTTCAGCTCAGAGCGCAGTGAGGCTACAGGGGAGAGAGCATGGGCACAATATGAGCCAGACAACACTGAGATGTACATTTAAAAATGTTTACATTTTAACCATTTAGCAGACGCTTTTATCCAAAGTCACTTACAATTACAGATTACAGGGACAGGTCTCCCTGAGGTAACTTAGGGCTAAGTGTCTTACTCAAGGGCACACTAGTTCCCAGGTGGGATTTGAACTCTTGACCCTCTGATCACCAGTCCCACCCACCAGCACCCACCACCCCACCAGGCCACCACCACCCCAACGAGATGTGTGGTATTGGAACCCATTGTTGCCTACTAGTATTGGCTGAGAGAAATGAGAGAAAAAATAATAATTAAAAATAAAATGAAACCAGCTCAGTGGCCTTGAGGTTAGAGTGTCCGCCCTGAGATTGGGAGGTTGTGAGTTCGATCCCCGGCCGAGTCGTACCAAAGACTATAAAAATGGTACCCGATGACTCTCTGCTTGGCACTCAGCATTAAGGGGTTGGATTGGGGGGTAAGACCTTGTGACATACCAGCGTCATGTCCAGGGGGGGTGTACTTGTACATCAAGCCACTTCACGCTATGGAAACAGGAGATAGGCTCCTGCCCCCTAAGGGCCGTTAGGCTCGAGAACCATCAGTTCTCAAGGCTACTTACTGATCATGGGTTTAACACTAGAACAGCCGTGGGTGGGGGTCATTTGACCAAGTGGGTAAAAAAATGTTTACATATTTGCACTCAAATTTCAGGACCCTCCTTTCATGTCTTTTCCTAGATACTGTATGTGCGTTCTACCACCCAGTATCCTTACATTTTCAAAGTCACATCAGGATAAGCTAGTATAAAGCTATTTTGCAGTTTAGGAGGCAGGCTACTTTACAAGGTGGCCAACTAGTGGTCTTTGTGTGTAAGTAGCAGCTTCCCATTGTAAAGACTCTGGTCATTTGACCGCCAAGGCGGCTCTTATAGTAGGTACAAAAGGCACGGCTGTTCTAGTGTTAAGTGTGACAGTGTGTGAGTGCTCCTACCCAGCATGGCCTTGCCTTCGTCCTCCAGCTCGAAGCGCAGGGTCTGGAGCTCCTGTTCAGACTGCTGTCTGAGGATGTCCAGCGTGCGTCTGTGCGCCTCCTTCAGGGACAGCACCTCCTCCCTCTGCTCCTGCTTCAGACGCTCCTCCAGAGCCTGGGAGCACACACACACATGCACACACGCACACACACACAGGCCTCCATAGAACATCACCCCGGCAACCACAGGCCTCCATAGAACATCACCCCCGGCAACCACAAGCCTCTATAGAACATCACCCCCGGCAACCCCAGGCTTCCATAGAACATCACCCCTGGCACAATCCTGTACCTGTTATCTGTCTGTGTGGGTGTCTCTCTGTGTGTGTGTGTGTGTGTGTGTGTGTGTGTGTGTGTGTTTTACCATCACCCCCGGCAACCCCAGGCCTCCATAGAACATCGCCCCTGGCAACCACAGGCCTCCATAGAACACACACACCCCTGGCAACCACAGGCCTCCATAGAACACACACACCCCTGGCAACCACAGGCCTCCATAGAACATCACCCCTGGCAACCACAGGACTCCATAGAACATCACCCCCGGCAACCACAGGCAGACCCCCAGCTGCCCTCAAAAGGGCCAGCAGGTGATCCAGAGCCTGACCTCTGACCTCACTGTGAGCTGAGCTGACAGCAGTACAGACCACCCCCCCGCAGGGAGAACCCCCAGCCTCATGCTTCAATCACACGCAACCAAGCACACAGATGCTCATGTGGGGCACCACTGCCTGCCTCACCTGGATAGCATCACCATGGATACCGAGGGATTTAAAACCTACCCACCCAGTAGGATCAAAAACACCTCCACCTCAACTCAACTGACTATGTACGACAGCGCTGGGGAAAGGATGTGGGGATGGTAATAACTGAGGAGGTGGATACAAGCTTGAGAAGCCCAATGCTCTACCACTAACTGACTGACTTGGAGGGATTTTAATTGGAAGAACCTGATTCGCTTTTTTAAAACACCAAAGCTTAAGTCCAAATTCACTGGGTCCCAACATCCTTGCTGGAGGGAGTGTGGATCAATGCAAGTTGACCATGCACATTTTCTGGTTATGTCCTAAGATGAAAGATTCTGGCAGTCAACATTGATATGTCTTTTTCCTCTCTGTATCTGGGAATATTACCTGAAGGTTTATGTACAAGTGATGCCTACCTCCTCAAAATTCTCTTGGTTGCATGCAAAAAAGCTATTACCAAAATGCTGGCTTCAGAGAAATCCCCCTACCGTGGACCTTTTTACAAAAATAGTAAATAATGTAATGTTAATTGTGTAATGTTAATAAACATTAATAATGCACGCTCCATGGAAAAGATGACCCACACACCCTGCGTCTACAGAAAGAAAAAGGAGAAAAGTATTGGAAGAAATGGGATTGTTATTTTAAGAAAACACACTGATTAGGGTTTATATCTTTTTTTTTGTTATTCATTTTCTTTTTGTTTAAATACATTTTATTTCTCTCTCACTTAGGCAAATATGCCATAAATCTCACGCAACAAACTGTACCTGTCTAACCGTCATCAATGATCACGGTTCCTGAACATGACCTCATGATATCTGCCCCAGAAGTTTGTGTTCTTTGTTTGTTTATGTAGGATGTTTTTTCTGTTTGTGTGGTGTGTTATGCCTGAAATGTTGTTGAAAAAAATTAACTAGAAAAAAAAACACACCAAAAAAACACCTCCACCTCCACCTCCGCCATTTTAGAGTGACTTTTAAAACACAAACATAACCCCTGCACCGTGAAAAAACACATTATTCTTAGGTTTCAAGAGAAAGAAAAACGATTTTTTACTAAACGATAAGAGGCTACCGTGTACGTATAGTTTATTTATTTATGGGTAGGTAATCCTACGGATGTTAAAGTAGCTTAGGAGGTATCGTTCAAGGCTGCAGCCGCTTCGGAGAGGACAATAAAGGGAAGCCAGTACATTCTGCCTCCGTACCCTGCCTCGTCTACTTCAAAGGCTTTTCTCCAAGGCACAATTTAATTTACCAAGGTGCTCCTCTACATGAACCACAGCAGCACGAACCTGCTCTCTACACCACCATAACACACACACACACACACACACACACACACACACACACACACACACACACACATATATATATATATATATATATATATATATACTCCAGAGAGACCACAGCAACACAAACCTACTCTCTACCCCTCCATAACACATACAGTATACTCTCTACTCTCTACTCTCTACCATAACACATACAGTATACTCTCTACTCTCTACCCCTCCATAACACATACAGTATACTCTCTACTCTCTACCCCTCCATAACACATACAGTATACTCTCTACTCTCTACCCCTCCATAACACATACAGTATACTCTCTACCCCTCCATAACACATACAGTATACTCTCTACCCCTCCATAACACATACAGTATACTCTCTACTCTCTACCCCTCCATAACACATACAGTATACTCTCTACTCTCTACCCCTCCATAACACATACAGTATACTCTCTACTCTCTACCATAACACATACAGTATACTCTCTACTCTCTACCCCTCCATAACACATACAGTATACTCTCTACTCTCTACCCCTCCATAACACATACAGTATACTCTCTACTCTCTACCCCTCCATAACACATACAGTATACTCTCTACTCTCTACCCCTCCATAACTCATACAGTATACTCTCTACCCCTCCATAACACATACAGTATACTCTCTACCCCTCCATAACACATACAGTATACTCTCTACCCCTCCATAACACATACAGTATACTCTCTACTCTCTACCCCTCCATAACACATACAGTATACTCTCTACCCCTCCATAACACATACAGTATACTCTCTACCCCTCCATAACACATACAGTATACTCTCTACCCCTCCATAACACATACAGTATACTCTCTACTCTACTCCTCCATAACACATACAGTATACTCTCTACTCTCTACCATAACACATACAGTATACTCTCTACTCTCTACCCCTCCATAACACATACAGTATACTCTCTACTCTCTACCCCTCCATAACACATACAGTATACTCTCTACTCTCTACCCCTCCATAACACATACAGTATACTCTCTACTCTCTACACCTCCATAACACATACAGTATATTCTCTACTCTCTACTCCTCCATAACACATACAGTATACTCTCTACTCTCTACCCCTCCATAACACATACAGTATACTCTCTACTCTCTACACCTCCATAACACATACAGTATACTCTCTACTCTCTACCCCTCCATAACACATACAGTATACTCTCTACTCTCTACCCCTCCATAACTCATACAGTATACTCTCTACTCTCTACCCCTCCATAACACATACAGTATACTCTCTACTCTCTACCCCTCCATAACACATACAGTATACTCTCTACTCTCTACCCCTCCATAACACATACAGTATACTCTCTACTCTCTACCCCTCCATAACACATACAGTATACTCTCTACTCTCTACACCTCCATAACACATACAGTATACTCTCTACTCTCTACCCCTCCATAACACATACAGTATACTCTCTACCCCTCCATAACACATACAGTATACTCTCTACCCCTCCATAACACATACAGTATACTCTCTACTCTCTACCCCTCCATAACACATACAGTATACTCTCTACTCTCTACCATAACACATACAGTATACTCTCTACTCTCTACCCCTCCATAACACATACAGTATACTCTCTACTCTCTACCCCTCCATAACACATACAGTATACTCTCTACTCTCTACCCCTCCATAACACATACAGTATACTCTCTACTCTCTACTCTCTACCCCTCCATAACTCATACAGTATACTCTCTACCCCTCCATAACACATACAGTATACTCTCTACCCCTCCATAACACATACAGTATACTCTCTACCCCTCCATAACACATACAGTATACTCTCTACTCTACTCCTCCATAACACATACAGTATACTCTCTACTCTCTACCATAACACATACAGTATACTCTCTACTCTCTACCCCTCCATAACACATACAGTATACTCTCTACTCTCTACCCCTCCATAACACATACAGTATACTCTCTACTCTCTACCCCTCCATAACACATACAGTATACTCTCTACTCTCTACACCTCCATAACACATACAGTATACTCTCTACTCTCTACTCCTCCATAACACATACAGTATACTCTCTACTCTCTACCCCTCCATAACACATACAGTATACTCTCTACTCTCTACACCTCCATAACACATACAGTATACTCTCTACTCTCTACCCCTCCATAACACATACAGTATACTCTCTACTCTCTACCCCTCCATAACTCATACAGTATACTCTCTACTCTCTACCCCTCCATAACACATACAGTATACTCTCTACTCTCTACCCCTCCATAACACATACAGTATACTCTCTACTCTCTACCCCTCCATAACACATACAGTATACTCTCTACTCTCTACCCCTCCATAACACATACAGTATACTCTCTACTCTCTACACCTCCATAACACATACAGTATACTCTCTACTCTCTACCCCTCCATAACACATACAGTATACTCTCTACCCCTCCATAACACATACAGTATACTCTCTACCCCTCCATAACACATACAGTATACTCTCTACTCTCTACCCCTCCATAACACATACAGTATACTCTCTACTCTCTACCATAACACATACAGTATACTCTCTACTCTCTACCCCTCCATAACACATACAGTATACTCTCTCCACCTCCATAACACATACAGTATATTCTAGAGAGAGAGAGAGAGAGAGAGGTGCTGGCAGACAAACTACGACTGTACTGATAAATATGAGATATTAATAATAAGAATATAATCAGTGAAGGCCAGTAGCTCCAATTATCAGTCTTACACAATTACCCAAGATTAGGCGGTGACGCTACAACAGCATGCTACAGCAGCATGCTCCCTGTGTGCTACGAGAGGGTGTTTGAATTCATATGCAGATGAGTGTCTTTTCATTTCACGGTGTAAACATTGCTTTATTGAGTGTGTGAATCCAGTGTTGTTGAGTGTCAGCAAGGCAAGGAAAAGTTGTGTTTTTGACACCAGGAACAATCCTGTTATAGTACAGTACCTGTTATAGAGTACAGCCACGGACACGTGTGATGGTACAATCCAGCAGTGGTTTCAGATGGTGTTTGTGTCTGTCTCTGTGTGTGTGTGTGTGTGTGTCTGTCTCTGTGTGTGTGTGTGTGTGTGTGTGTGTGTGTCTGTGCGTGTGTGTGTGTGTGTGTGTGTGTGTCTCTGTGCGTGTGTCTCTCTGTGTGTGTGTGTGTGTGTGTGTGTGTGTGTGTGTTTGTGTGTGCGTGTGTCTCTGTGCGTGTTTCCTATTATTATGACATGAACCTCTCTGGTGGCACAGCAGCAGTACTAGAGTGTCTGACTGGACCCCTGCTGTATGGGTTAGGACTGGACCCCTGCTGTATGGGTTAGGGTGGTGACTAGGGGTTAGAGGTCAGATGTCTGACTGGACCCCTGCTGTATGGGTTAGGGTGGTGACTAGGGGTTAGAGGTCAGATGTCTGACTGGACCCCTGCTGTATGGGTTAGGGTGGTGACTAGGGGTTAGAGGTCAGATGTCTGACTGGACCCCTGCTGTATGGGTTAGGGTGGTGACTAGGGGTTAGAGGTCAGATGTCTGACTGGACCCCTGCTGTATGGGTTAGGGTGGTGACTAGGGGTTAGAGGTCAGATGTCTGACTGGACCCCTGCTGTATGGGTTAGGGTGGTGACTAGGGGTTAGAGGTCAGATGTCTGACTGGACCCCTGCTGTATGGGTTAGGGTGGTGACTAGGGGTTAGAGGTCAGATGTCTGACTGGACCCCTGCTGTATGGGTTAGGGTGGTGACTAGGGGTTAGAGGTCAGATGTCTGACTGGACCCCTGCTGTATGGGTTAGGGTGGTGACTAGGGGTTAGAGGTCAGATGACTGGACCCCTGCTGTATGGGTTAGGGTGGTGACTAGGGGTTAGAGGTCAGATGACTGGACCCCTGCTGTATGGGTTAGGGTGGTGACTAGGGGTTAGAGGTCAGATGACTGGACCCCTGCTGTATGGGTTAGGGTGGTGACTAGGGGTTAGAGGTCAGATGACGCATCCAGAATCTGGGCCAGATTATCCATAGACGGCATCGGGTGAGTGGCCACCAGCCAAAAGGGGGGAGGGGGCACCCTGATTAAGACAACGACTGATGGTGTATTCCAGATGGTGACACTGATACCACAGGGACTGGAATGGGTCGAACTGGGTAGATGAAACCATCCAGTAATTACTTTTTTGACGCTATCGCAATCATGTTCATTTTCCCATTTTTCATTTTCGATTTCCACTCCCCGCTGAAATCTGATAATGAGCAGAATGAAACAGGCAGAACACAGCAAGAGAGAGGCAGAAAGAAGAAAGAGATGGGTTGTGGGGGGGTGGGGGGGTTGACAATGACCGATAAGTGGCAGTGAAAATCCAGAGGGGATATGGAGATATGAGGCATGTCTAAATGTGTGTGTGTGTGTGTGTGTGTGTGTGAGTGTGTGAGTGTTCCAGTGGCCTACCCTGTGTGTGTGTGTGTGTGTGTGTGTGTGTGTGTGTGTGTGTGTGTGTGAGTGTTCCAGTGGCCTACCCTGTGTGTGTGTGTGTGTGTGTGTGTGTGTGTGTGTGTGTGTGTGAGTGTGTGAGTGTTCCAGTGGCCTACCCTGTGTGTGTGTGTGTGTGTGTGTGTGTGTGTGTGTGTGTGTGTGTGTGTGTGTGCGTGTGTGTGTGTGTGTGTGAGTGTTCCAGTGGCCTACCCTGTGTGTGTGTGTGTGTGTGTGTGTGTGTGTGTGTGAGTGTGTGAGTGTTCCAGTGGCCTACCCTGTGTGTGTGTGTGTGTGTGTGTGTGTGTGTGTCCCTACCCTGATCTGGTGCTGGCGCGCCTCCTCCATGGTTCCCAGGGCGCAGTGCTGCGCCTCCTGCAGCCGGTGCTCCCTCCTCTGGTGCTCGTGCTGCAGGTTGTGCAGCTGCTGGCCCAGGTGCTCGCGCTCCTGGCTGAACTGCGACTGCAGCTGCTGCAGGGCCGCCTGCGACTGGGACAGCTGCAACTCCAGGCTCTGCTTCAGCAGGGAGATCTGGGGAGGGATGGGAGGGAGGGGGGGGGCGGGAGGGAGGGAGGGAGGGAGGGAGGGAGGGAGAGAGGGAGAGAGGGAGGGAGAGAGGGAGGGAAAGGGAGGGAGGGAAAGGGAGGGAGGGGAGGGGGGCGGGAGGGAGGGAGGGAGGGGGGGGGGGCGGGAGGGAGGGAGGGAGGGAGGGAGGGAGAGAGGGAGAGAGGGAGGGAGAGAGGGAGGGAAAGGGAGGGAGAGAGGGAGAGAAGGGAGGGAGGGAAAGGGAGGGAAAGGGAGGGAGAGAGAGGGGGGGGATGGGAGGGCGGGAGGAGGGGGGAGAGAGGGAAAGGGAGGGAAAGGGAGGGAGGGAGGGAGGGATATCATGATTAATGTGGACCGCACACAGATTTGTTGGGATTTTGAAAGAACATTTCTGCAGCAAAGTGGTTGGGGATAGCATCCACACCAGGCCATGGTCGACTCTGTTTTCCTTAACCTTTACTAACCGTATTATCACTCAGAGCAGAGGGAAGGGTTGAGGTTGAGAATCTCCTAATGTAAATTAACTCACATACACTTTCAGTTCCCCGCTGTTGACTGTGGTCAGCAACAAAGGGACTAAAGCAGTGCACCTCTGCTTAACACCACAGCAACACTGCATTTAACATGTTAACCATTTAGCAGACACTTTTATCCAAAGCGACTTACAATGAAGAGATTCCAGTCACAGTCTCTCTGGAGTAACCTAGGGCTAAGTGTCTTACTGGTGTTCCCAGGTGGGATTTTAGAACTCATGACCTTCTGATCACCAGTCCAACTCACTATCCCCACTAGGCCACCACTACCCACCACCACTACCCCACTTCAAAGCCTCATAGACCCCTCAAACATCGGCTCCGGCAGGATATGAAGTGTCGTAGGTGGTTTTGAAGAGGCTGTTTTGTTCTGTGGAATACCAACTCATGGTGTTCTGCAGCAGTCTAATCTCCCTGTGCTGTGCAGTTATATATAAAAAAAGATAAAACAGGCGAAGGAGTGTCATCATAATAGCTAGCGGTAGCGAGCTCACAGGGTTGGGCGCTACTATCTAACTGAACACCATTTCCCCCCTGACCCCCCCATCACATCAGATCAGCTCTGGACGTGATTAGAAAACAAACGAAGTGAAGCGTTACGGTGGTACAGTGACTGGAGGAGCTTAAGAACCAAAACACAAACATTACGCAGAGAGAGGAATGTCCCCACCGTGCCCCCAGCAAACGTCAGAAAATAGAAACAGCGAAGACGACAACAACAACAAACAAATGAAACAGCGTAACCATGACGAATTGATCAATCACCCCTGACTTCAAATTAAGCTGCCGCAGTCAACCGAAAGGTAAACATGTGTGATAGAGACTAATGTGAAACACGACTGTGCTTACAGGAGATAAGATGGAACATTAAAAAGGTATTAAGAGAAAAACGTCATGCAAAATAAAAAGAGATTCGCCCATCATAAGTATTATAATCATAATACCTATGACTGGTTTTGGATGGAATGAGAGAAACACAGAGAGGCATACAGTGGGCCCTGACATGCGTCTGCTACAGAGCGCTGTGCATGGCTAAGTGGTAGTGGGCATGGCTGCTAAATTGGTAATTTCATTTCTGGCAATGTTTCAATTAGCATAGGAATGGTCTCTGATAATGGGTGGATGGGGATAATTGAAGATGACATGATGTCTCTTGTCTTCGCCAATCAGGACTTCACTGCGAACGTTGGAATGGATAATCATAAATCTTTTGGACAAATACAATTAATTATTGTAGGCCTAGTTAAGGTTACTGGGACAACAGTGGCTAATATTCTACGTAAAAGGAAATACATGGTGGAATCACTGGAGGCATTGTTTGAATCTAGTGTTTATCTCAGCTTGCACTTTTACTCCTATTTCTTATCTCCTATTTATTTTATTCCTGGTTTTATTGTGTTGTTATGTTACCTTTCTTATTTTACTTATGTTACCTCTTGTTTTAATGATTCCATGATTTAATTTGTAATTGTAAACAAGAGAGCCAAGGCGATCAATAAGGAATAAATCTTACAGATTGTATTAATGTGAGAATATAGGAGTCTATCCACAGTCACCAGATCTCAATCCCAGAGAGCTTTGGGATGTGGTGGAACGGGAGATTCACATCATGGATGTGCAGCCGACAAATCTGCAGCAACTGCGTGACGCTGTAATGTCAATATGGACCAAAACCTCTGAGGAATGTTTCCAGCACCTTGTTGAATGCCACGAATAATTAAGGCAGTTCTGAAAGCAAAAGAGGGGGTCCAACCCGGTAGCAAGGTGTACCTAATAAAGTGTCCGGTGGGTGTACACTAGGCCTACTTCCACATATTTATAGAGGAGATATTGATGGTATGAGGGACGGTCTCTGACAGACAACAACTGTTGTGCCCGTTATTATCAAATCATTATTTATGATCACCTATTGTTTTTTATATAACGTGGAACGTCATACCGTAGGTGAATCTGCCCCAGTCCCAGTGACACAGCCGTTTATAATGTCTGTGTTCTTCAGGGCATACGCACATTGCAGTGATAACAAATTACCGAAACAGTCTTTTCCCATGGTGCATCAGTGCACAGCGCTCCTTAGCAAAAATAAGCAAATTGGGGCCCAGTGTGGGTAAGTGCGGTTCACTTACATTGCCGATAGACTTATGTAAAGCTTCACCAAGTGCTTGGCGCTATGGGGAGAAATCACATGGATGAGGGGTAAATATGGTTGAGGAAAATCCAATTAAAAAACAGAGCCTGCAAAATTTTCGCAGGGTCTACCTGACAACAAATCTGACAACAAAATGTTTTTTACACAGAATTTCCGATAAACCCTCTTTGATGTCACAGTCTCACTTAACAAATTGGAAAGCGGGGTTATGAAACAAGTGCTTTCCTGGACGCAAATGTAATCACATTTCATTGGTTTATTTTTTATTTATTTATTTACATTTGTACTTTTTGGGGGCATTTAGCAGACACCTTTATCCAAAGCGACTTAATTATAATAATACAAATGCAATTGTACTTACTTATAATAATACAAATGCAATTGTATTTACTTATAATAATACACATTTGTTGTAAGTGAATCGTCTAATCATCAGTCATCATAAGAAAAGGAGATTTATGCTAGGACCAGGGGCCAGTGGCAATCACAATACTAGAAGAATATATATATATATGTTATGGTACATGTGGGAAAACTAGGGTTAGGGTTAGGTGCTACGTCGACTTGGTACATGCTGGCATGTCTAACCCTACCCCTAACCCTACCCCTAACCCTAACCTTAGCACCCTAGCACCTAATCCTAACCCTAGTTTTCCCACATGTACTGTATTCCCACATGTACCGTAACATATATATATATATATATACTGTAAGTGCAGTCCATTTAGAAGAAGGAAGAATTATTTTCTTTTGTTGTTTAATCAGATCACTTTCACAGATGTTGCCATTAAAGATAATGTATAGAGAGAAACACCCACAATTTAAGAGATCCAGTGTAAGTGGTTTCAGAAATCCCCCTTGTGTGAGGTAAGGTTGTGTATCTCTGTTAGACTACACTGTCTTTGTTCCTAAGCTACACTGTCTTTGTTCCTGAGTGATTTGACTGACAGGTGAGCACAGTGCAGGAGACAGGATGGCGAGATGGGAGATTGAAGGGTGAGAAGAAAAAAAAGACATGGGGACAGGCACAGGCATAGAGCATTGACGTACTGACACAGTCACAGGGTGTGTGTGTGTGTGTGTGTGTGTGTGTGTGTGTGTGTGTGTGTGTGTGATGGTCCAAGCACAACAATCTAGAACACTATAAATGTCGGAATGAACGGAACAAGGCATACAATATGGATGAATCTGTGTTGTTTATTTGAGTTAAGTGTCAGGCAATCCATTTACATTAAATTTTTTAGCATTTAGCTTTATCCAAAGCTACTTACAACAAATTTGTCTAAGTAAGTGAATCATGCTAGGGACAAGGCAGGGGCCATTGGCTGTCACAATGCTAGAAGGAGAAAGAATTAAATAAAGAGGGGACAGGCACAGGCATTGACATACTTACACAGTCACAGTGTTTGTGTGTGTGTGTGTGTGTGTGTGTGTGTGTGTGTGTGTGTGTGTGTGTGTGTGTGTGTGTGTGTGTGTGTGTGTGTGTGTGTGAGTGTGAGTGTGTTTGGGTAGACCTGTGGACTTGTGGTGCATCCAACCTGACCTCTGACCTCAAACCAATGAACAAGTGGCCAGTAAGAGTATGTGGCTGTCTGCATGATTGAATGTATGTGGAGGTGTTTGATACAGGAGGAGGATGTTACACTGCAAAATGTATACCTAATACCTAAGTAAGATGATATATCTTAAATCAAGGCAATATATGTTATTCATACCTGTTCCAGCAGGTCCTCTACCTTCCTCTGCCATCCCTCCTTGGCTGCCATCATCTCCAGCTCCTTCTGCTGGGACAGCTGTGTGAGGGAGGCCTGCCTGTCTGCCTCGTACTCCTCCGCCAACTCCTCCCTCATGAGCCTCAGCTCCTCCCTGCAGGGGGGGGTGGGGGGGGGATAGGGGAGGAGACGGGGAGATGAAGGCCAGAGACCATGAGGTGATGTCTTGAAACCTGTGAATGATACTGGCTGCGTTCGTAAAAATTCGCTCTGGGAGCGCCGAAGCACACACTGGGTTCAACGTCATAAAGGGACCAAGTAATTTCATTGGATAAGAGGAGGCATTCCATGAGCGCTGGTCAGATTTCCAGAGTGAATTTATGAACACAGCCATTGTGTGTAAAAAAAAATAAAAATAAAAAAAGTTTTATTTGCCATGCAATCAACTTGTCAATGGATTGTTGGAATTTGTTTTTTTTCCCTCTAGGCATAGGGTCAGCCATAGTCGGCGCCCCTGGAGCAATTAGGGGTTGAGTACCTTGCTCAAGGGCACATGCAGCTCCCTCCAGAGACGGATGGGTAGAACCAGCTACCGCCTCCCAGACACCATCTGGCCTCACCAGATGGCCTGACATCGGGCGGCCGTGACAAACCTACATACCTCAGAGCGTCTGTCCATTTCTGGTCCAGGTCTTCCGCCATCTTGTCCATCTTCTGCTTCTCCTCGGTCCTTATGGACATCACCCTGGCGTCGTGCTGCTGTTTCTGGGTCTCGATCTCCTCCTGTGTGGACAAGGTCGTGGATTTCAATGAGACTCAAAATTGCTTTAAATCTAAAGTGTAACATTTATTAAAAGAAATGGTCTTAACAACTCGAGTTGGGCAAATCTCATCGAACCTCACAATGGGAAGCTTTCAGAGATGTGACACTGACTTTCACATGAACACACTCTGTATAAATGTCAACATGGACATAACAGTGATAACGAGTCTGCACTCCGTCACTGTTTTACGAACACAAGGCTCTCAATTCAGGGTCTTGTGCTCGTAAACAGGACAGCCGAACTCCCGACAATCCCAACGGAAGCCTCCATGAAGCTCCCATGGAAATTTACAGACAGACTATGCCGAATACATCACCTTCTACCATACACACATCGTGACGTTAGAATTATAAGGTTCTATCCCCATTTTTGGTCCAAATTTTGTTTTTTACATAATCTGATCCATTAGGTGTTTATTAATGCCTGTGTGGTGTTATTTTTAAAATGTTGACATTTTTGAGTTAGTAATTAAAAGGTTCCATCTCACAAAACATAATGGAATGTAAAAACGTTGACACTCAATATCTCTGAACTACCCTAAACGGAGATAGAACCTTATCATTCTAAACGGAGATAGAACCTTATCATTCTAAACGGAGATAGAACCTTATCATTCTAAATGGAGATAGAACCTTATCATTCTAAGCTCACAACATGTTAAAAATCCCTTACAACAGCCAGCCAGAGACGAGTCACCAGGGGAGCTGAGGCACACTGCTCAGTAGAGCAGTTATCGATACAAGAAGAAGAAAAGATGAGGAAATCTGAAGGGAAAGCGATATATAAAGAGCTCCCCAGTGCACACTGAGGTTGTCAGTGAGGAGGAGATATCTACAGTTCCGATTACCATCAACACCAAAGAAATGCCGTAGGCTGTTGCTCACACTACTTTTTATTACGAGTCGTTTCAAAACATATTTTTGTGACATCCATTAGAAGATAGAGATAAATCTATGCAGGTATATTCCAGTTAACAGCGTGTACTGTATATCTCTGCATTGTTACACGATTGAAATGGCCTCATAAATTAGCCTGCCTCCTACTCAGAAAAACTGCAAAATAGCTTTATACTAACTTATCCTGATGTGATTTTGAAAATGTAAGGATACTGGGTGGTAGAACGCACATATCTAGGAAAAGTCCTGAAATTTGATCGAGTGCAAAGATATACATTCGTTTTTTACTCACATGGTCAAATGACCCCACCCATGGCTGCTCTAGTGTCTAGTGACCCTCGATCTGTATCTGGGAGATCTACCCATAGGCCTGTCACACCAGCGAGACTCCAGAACCTTGCTGGTGTGAAAGGCCTACCAGCCCACCTTGCTGGTGTGAAAGGCCTACCCAGGCCACCTTGCTGGTGTGAAAGGCCTACCCAGGCCACCTTGCTGGTGTGAAAGGCCTACCCAGGCCACCTTGCTGGTGTGAAAGGCCTACCCAGGCCACCTTACCTGAAGGTCTGTGAGCAGGTTGCTGGTCTCCCTGACTCTGGCCCTGGTGGCGTCCAGCTCTACACGCAGCTTCTCCTGGGTCTCCTTCAGGCAGGAGATCTGGTTGTGGGCGGAGTTTAGATTCTGCTCCCCCTCCCTCACAATCTCCTGCTGATGAGACACCTGCAGGGGGACAGGATATGACATCAGGGATCACCTCCTGCAACTCAAACACCAATCAGGAAGGAGCACTCTGAGGAGGAACAACAAAGACTCACACCCAAAGAAGTGAACACACTGTGTGTAGAGTGACAGAGGGTTAGATCTCTCAGTAAATATCTGAAAGTACGCAACACCAATTCCATTGGTGCTGATTTGATCTAGTCTTGGTCGAGGTTACTCCAGGGAGAATGTCCCAGTAATCTCTAATTGTAATCTCTAATTGCTTTGGATTAAAAGATACATTATCTTGTTTTTTTATATTTGAAAGGGATATTCGGTTGTTAAGTCGTGACGTGTTTCCGGGTCCAAAGTTGGCTGAGGCGCTCTCTTCGAAATGCCTCAGTAATAACAATAATTAATTATATTTATATAGCACTTTTCCGAGGCTCAAAGACCCTGACAATATGGGGAAAACGGGAAAGTGCTGTGTCCCTTGTTGTATGAATAGATCCGAGTCTAAAAAACGATTGAACTGTCATTCTACCTCTGTAGTACACTGGTACTCTGGTGCGGGGAATTTCTGGTTTGGACCCGGAAATTGCTAAACGTCACGTTTGACGTCAGACTTAACAACCGAATAATTCCACACTTCAGTTGTTAAGTGCAGATATGCTGTTGCTGATTGGTGAAAGAAAGCTGCCAATCAACGTACCTCCTGGTTGACGATGTTGAGCTTGGCAGAGAGCTCCTCCTTCAGGTTATCCAGCTGCTGTTGGAGGCGGTCTCTCTGCTCCTCCAATGAGAGTCGCTTAATCTCAAACTCCTGCCCCATTTTCTATAGAGACAAAGTTCAAAGTTTAAAGTTGCCCTTAACTAGGCAGGTAGACAGGTATCCTGTCTAGGTGTCTGTCAGGTATTGCCCTTCTTAACTAGACAGCTATCCTGTCTTATTTGTCACTAATGTCCTGTACTATTGTCACTTTTTTATATCGAATTATGCCTATTGCTTTATTGTCTGGCGCTGCAATGTCAGGAACCGAAGCCTAAGAATGTACGCTCTTACACTCGTGTAATGTGACGTAACAATAAAACTTGAAACTTGAAACTTGAAACTAGGGACAGACTCCCCTATCACCAATCCTAACCTCCGCCTGGAAGATGAAACATATCTGAGCCTGTATCAGCGGTTATATAGTGGGCAACTTCTTCCTCTACCGACAACCTCAGGTATATTTCAGCTCTGAAGTAAACCTGTACTAAACACACCTCAGAGATTATCAAGACAAAACCACTGACAGAACTGGGGGTTCTTTAATGCAGTCAAAATGGATTCTAATGAATGTACAGATACAGTTATGTAACTAACTACACCATGGGCAATTCATACAATCCATCTCCCATCTTTTTTAAATTCAACAGTCAGAGAGATTATGTTCGAGCTACCAATGTTACTTGTTAGATTCATATCATTGGTCTGAAAGCATTCGGTCTTTGTACCAAGCGGGTTTCGCTCACGCACCCTGACTGCTGTTTGAAGTTGGACTTTAATTGCCCGATAGTCATTGACATTTCACTGCTCAACTTGAGAGAGAGGGGGACAGGGCTTTAGTGAACAATGTAGATGTGATTGTCGGCTTACATAACCCAGAGGGGATTGGTGTCTAGTCATCTTCTTCTTTATATTAAGTCTGCTCTTATGAAGGAAAGAGAAAATAAGTCCTGAATGAGGCGTGTATTTATGTGAGCAGTGGGTTGAATAAAGGCCTGACCTAATTAAATCTGTGATTCATGCGAGATGGCTGTTAATGTTCATTTCCAAGATATATATTTTCCTTAACCATATGGTAAATTGCTCTCGATTAATAATTCCACTGAGGGCTATTATGCAACCATTAACAGTGAGCGTGATGAGCACTGATGATCCAGTTGTATGTAATATGACAGGATATCATAGATCGCTATTTGGATAGGATGAAAAGATAATAGGACCACAAATCTTAAAGACGACTTTAACCCCCTACACACGTGACAACGTGAACGCTAAGACTAAGCCGTAGGCACCGACATCTGGGAGTGAGAACGGTTTAACACAGCACAAAATAAGAGTGTAGCGTAAATAGAGAGTGCACTAGAGAGTGTGTACTGTGTAATGTGACACAGTCAAGGCATATGTCCTGTATCATAACTGTATTATATTGCATTTTGTATCATATTGTACCCTGTACAGCATTTTTGCACTGCTGTTTCTACTGTAGTACGACTGGTCCCACTGTGGTACGACTACCATCACTTTATCACTTTATTACAACTTACTTTACTTGTTTTACTTTATTCTAATATTGTGATTTTGTATCTTGCTGCAATACCAATGTCAAAGAACCTAAGCCAAAGAACTTTACTCTTACGTCCCTGTACATTGGATCTAATAAAAATGATTGTGATTCTGATTGTGATTGTGATTGTGATTGTGATTGTGATTCTGGTTGTGTGACACTCACAGCTGTGAGGAGGTTCTTCTCCCTCTCCGCGGTGCTCTGCGCCTCCTCCTGCAGGGCCAGGTGCTTCTCAGACAGCTCCTCCAGCGCCCGGGCCTGCGCCTCCTTAAAACGCAGCGCCTCCTCCTCGTACTTGGCCCTCAGACGCCCCAGCTCCTTCTCATAGCCCTGCCTCTCCTCTCTCAGAGACTGTGGAGGAGGAAGAGAGAGAGAGGAGGAGGAATAGAGAGAGAGAGAGAGGAGGAGAAATAGAGAGAGAGGAGGAGAAATAGAGAGAGAGAGGAGGAGAAATAGAGAGAGAGAGAGAGGAGGAGAAATAGAGAGAAAGAGGAGGAGGATAAATAGAGAGAAAGAGAGAGAGAGAAGGAGAAATAGAGAGAAAGATTTACATTTTAACCATTTATCCATCTATCGCTTTCATCCAAAGCGACTTACAATTAGAGATTACAGGGACAGTCTCCCTGGAGTAACTTATAGGGCTAAGTGCTTTATTCAAGGGCACACTAGTGGTGGTGTTCCCAGGTGGGATTTGAACTCATGACCTTCTGATCACCAGTCTATCTACCCACTCTCCCCACACCAACCTCCTCCTCCCCAAAACTTGTGTCGTCAGACTCAGGCCTGCTTGCCACCCCCCGCACCAACCTGCGAACCTTCGGGGACAGAGCCTTTAGTGTGGCAGCCCCCCATCCTCTGGAACTCTCTCCCTGCGGTGATGCGCAACATCCCCACCCTGGATGCCTTTAAAATGGTCCTCAAGTCCCACCTGTTCACCAAGGCCTTCGGCCTCTAGTTCTGTTGTTGTTTTTGTTTGTCTGACTGTTTTTGTTTTCTTTCCTGTATCTCTGTAAAGTGACCTTGGGTACTTTGAAAGGCGCTATATGAATTCAAGTTATTATTATTATTATTATTATTGAAATGCAATAAGGAATGCAAATGTGGTGACTGTTATGAAACCGAACTACAACTGAATTCTGAGAAATAAACTTTCTCTCCCTGAAGGAGCAACTGTTTCTACGGAGCGTTAGAGAGACTGATAAGAGGAGAAAGAGGAGAAATAGAGAGAAAGAGCAGGAGAAATAGAGAGAAAGAGCAGGAGAAATAGAGAGAAAGAGACCAGATTGATTTTAGCCCCCGGAGACTGACTAATGGTAAATGGACTGCACTTATATACGCCTTTATCCAAAGCGCTTTATAATGGCCTCTCATTCATCCATTCACACGACAATGGCGGCAAGCTACCATGCAAGATGCCGACCCGCTCTGTGGGAGCAATTTGGGGTTCAGTGTCTTGCCCCAGGGCACCTCAACATGAGGAGCCAGGGATCGAACCGCCGACCTTACGATCATTAGACGCCGGCTCTACCTCCTGAGCCACAGCCACTTCTACCAGACTCTATGACTGAGCCATAGATATCAATAAGAAATGCAAACGTGGTGAGTTGTTATGAAAAGAACTACAGCTGAATTCTGATGAATTCAGAGAGAATGAAATGTGCAGGGGGAATTCAGAGTGTTCTCTCCCCAAACAGCAGATGTGCTTCTTTCAGCAGCCGCTTCTATGGAGTGTTACTAATGAGAGTGTTACTAATGGGACTTCAAATTAAATCCCAAGTTCATGGAGTAATGAATGCACAACGGAAAAAGGCGGCACTCCAAAGTATTGGAAAAAGAGACAGCAAGACGTCCTTCTGGGGACCTACCAATGGGACCTGTGTGCCGATTATGCAATCTGCACCAGAACTTACAATGTACTCAACCAACTGATATGTGTAATACATTTGTAATATAGAATAGAATATAGCTATCTCAGAAACCTCAAATATGGACATGAATTATGAATTATGGCCAGGCATTTTTCCCTTCCAGTTAACGCCAGCTTGGCTTCCATGTCCTTTGGCTTTGACCAGTGAAAACTGGAAGGTCAGATGGCCAGTTCTGGTGTCCCAACAACACGTCTGACTGTACCGCCACAGGATGGGACGTAAACAAACACGTTCAAAAGAAAACTGCCTGAGGACCAGACAAGTCACTGATCTGAGGAGAAACATCCTGCTGGTCGACGTCTCTGCTTCCACCCTTCCTCTTTCCCAGATTCAATGTAATTGTGTTTGACAGAGTACAAGTACTAAGGCAACAAACTACGGTTTGGCATCTGACCAATGTAATAGTGCCTAGTGCCCAGTGCTTGAATTTACTGTAAAACAAAGACACAGCCTCACTGTACCTGGCCTAGTACCAATACCTCCAACAAAAGTGACCTACTAAGAGACAGAACCATGGTACTGCGGTGTTCTGTTCCAGGAATAGGACCAGAGTAAAAGAATAACCCAGATAACAAAGCTAGAGCTGGGGCCATCCTATCAACCCTGGCTCTGGGGCTTACTCCCTTACTTTCCTGTCTGTCTTCACTATATCTGTCCAATAAAATGAAAAATATTAGACTGCCCCACTCAGAAAAAATAACTTAAAAGAAAAGAATCTAGTGAGACACCACTGCTGTAGAATTCCAAATGTAGCTATTAGCTCCCAAAGCCTCTAAACCACCGTACAACAGCACTTACATCTAAGAAAGATCAAAGAGATCAGTACGGATATTGCTTCAATTTGCCGTCTTGACTTCGCTGGATGGACTTTTTCTCC
Source organism: Nansenia antarctica (assembly GCF_963989245.1). Classification (NCBI taxonomy): domain Eukaryota; kingdom Metazoa; phylum Chordata; class Actinopteri; order Argentiniformes; family Microstomatidae; genus Nansenia; species Nansenia antarctica. Next base: position 31,481,104 of record NC_137688.1, read on the forward strand.
TATATTGCTCAAACCGTTTCAGATCAGACTACGGGGTTGTTTTGGACTTCAGCGTGAGAGAGGATTGAAGGTGTCTTTGTGTTTTGGTACCTTCCTACTGCTGTCGGGACTGCAGAGTCACTCCCTATCTTCCACCGTAGACTGAAGACCTCCATCTGTTCAGGCTACACCTTAACTGTCCCTCCTGAGACATCTAATACCCCCCTGTACTGTCCCTCCTGAGACATCTACTACCCCCCTGTACTGTCCCTCCTGAGACATCTAGTACCCCCCTGTACTGTTTCCCCAGTGTCAAAAACAACAACATTAAAAACTCCCTTCTTCTAGCACGACGACTGCCAATGGCTCCAGGCCTGAGCGTAGACTACTTTTTCCTGCTCTGACTGGTGGATGAGAAGATGATTCACTTTTTTTGCTGTAAGTCATAGGGCGTCTGCTAAATGCCAGAAATGTTAAATGTGGATGTAAACGTACCTGCTCCAGGCAGAGGACCTGCTGCTTGTGCTGCTCGTCCGTGGCCTGGCTCTGGTTCAGCAGCCCCTCCCTCTCCTCCTCCAGCCGCAGGATCTTGTCCCTCAGACGGCTCTGCTCAGAGTCCAGGTCCCGGATGGTGGCCTCGTGGCTCATCTGGGTGGCCTGCAGAGAGCCGATCTGACCTGGGAGGGGGGGGGGGGGGGGGGGAGAGAGAGGATGTTATTTATTTTTTTACATTTTAAACTTTTTGTGGTCAGCAAAAAAGGGACTGAAACAGTCAACCTTTGCTGCTATGGCAACACTGCATTTACTTTTTTTTTACCATTTTAGCTGATGATTTTATCCAAAGCGACTTACAGTGAGATTACAGGGTTAGGTCAGTCTCCCTGGAGTAACTTAGGGCTGAGTGTGTTACTCAAGGGTACACACAAGTGGTGGTGTTCCCCAGGTGGGATTTGAACTCATGACCTTCTGATCACCAGTCCTACTGAATGGCAAATGGACTGCACTTATAGCGGCTTATTCCAAAGCGCTTTACCATGGCCTCTCATTCACCCATTCACACACACATTCACATAACACATTCACACACCAATGGCAGCATGCTACCATGCAAGGCGCCGGCCCGCTCATTGGGAGAAATGTGGATTTCAGAGTCTTGCCCAAGGACACCTCGACATGTGGACAGCCGGGGATCGAACCGCCGAACCACCGGCCTTGCGATCATTAGACACCGGCTCTACCTCCTGAGCCACAGCCGCCCAACGAGGCAAGTAGGGCATGGAGAGAGAATGTGAACACCCTCTTGGTTTCAACGGTTAAAAAAAAAAACGAATACGTTTTGGGATATAGTCTTAATAGGTGTGCTTCCAGACAGATGAGGATGACAAAGTAGGGATGCAGGCAGGTGTTAAGAGAGTGACAGGAGGGGGGGGGGGGGGGGGATAGTGTTTTCATTTCAGGCACGCAAACATCTGCTATCTGAGTACATTTTGGAAGACAGACGACCGTTCTGTCAGCCAGCGTATACTGTATATAGTCTGTGCCTTACTGTACCGGCCCTATAAAGTGCTAAGTTAACTTCAAAGTGAGCTGTTTTTTTTTTTTCTATGAGGTCTTACTGCTTTTATTGCATGAATTATGCATAGCGCTGTGAAGCGAAACACAATGAGGCAGCACTTATAACTCTGACAGAGGACATAAAACCAGAGGCTACGCTACCGGCCTGTGAGGCTGGCAGCAGATATCCAGGCTTACCGCCTGGTTCTATATCACTACCTCTTGTTCTTTTAAGTCATGCCCTTATATCACTATTTGCACTTCTGGTTGGCATTTTTGTTGTATTGTACTTGTACTCTGCGATGACAATGAAGTTGAATCTAATCTAAATCTAATCGAATGCACTATAGGACCTAGCTAGAGTGCTAATTGTATCCAGTGATCCACTATTCACAAGCTCAGGGTCTCCCTCATCTCATTCAGAGAACCTGGGTTTGGTTTGGTTTGGTTTGATCCATTAGGATCCCCATTTGATGATGCAAAGCCTCAGCCTCAGCTACTCTTCCTGGGGAGAAACAAGAAATCATCATAAAAACATAGAACAAAGAAGAAAAACATCAACATACAGTACCAGTCAAAAGTTTGGACACATTTCCCCATTCAATTGAATGGTGAAGTGAGTCCAAACTTTTGACTGGTACTGTACATAACACCAAGATGACAAAAACAAAAACAAAATAAAAATCAGCAATGCTCACGGCCTTAGTTTTTAGTGAGCATCACAAAAACACATAACTAAAAAAGCAGAAACAGTCCCTGTGGCCTGCTGCTGTGGGTTACCCTCTCTCTCTCTCTCTACCACCTCTCGTTCTGTCTCTCTCTCTCTACAACCTCATGTTCTGTCTCAGTCTCTCTACCACCTCTCGTTCTGTCTCTCTCTCTCTACAACCTCTCGTTCTGTCTCTCTCTCTCTACAACCTCTCGTTCTGTCTCTCTCTCTCTACAACCTCTCGTTCTGTCTCTCTCTCTCTCTACAACCTCTCGTTCTGTCTCAGTCTCTCTACAACCTCTCGTTCTGTCTCAGTCTCTCTACAACCTCTCGTTCTGTCTCTCTCTCTCTACAACCTCTCGTTCTGTCTCTCTCTCTCTCTACAACCTCTCGTTCTGTCTCTCTCTCTCTCTCTACAACCTCTCGTTCTGTCTCTCTCTCTCTACAACCTCTCGTTCTGTCTCAGTCTCTCTACAACCTCTCGTTCTGTCTCTCTCTCTTTACCACCTCTCGTTCTGTCTCAGTCTCTCTACAACCTCTCGTTCTGTCTCTCTCTCTCTCTACAACCTCTCGTTCTGTCTCTCTCTCTCTACAACCTCTCGTTCTGTCTCTCTCTCTCTCTACAACCTCTCGTTCTGTCTCTCTCTCTCTCTACAACCTCTCGTTCTGTCTCTCTCTCTCTACAACCTCTCGTTCTGTCTCAGTCTCTCTACAACCTCTCGTTCTGTCTCTCTCTCTTTACCACCTCTCGTTCTGTCTCAGTCTCTCTACAACCTCTCGTTCTGTCTCTCTCTCTCTACAACCTCTCGTTCTGTCTCAGTCTCTCTACAAACTCTCGTTCTGTCTCTCTCTCTCTACAACCTCTCGTTCTGTCTCTCTCTCTCTCTACAACCTCTCGTTCTGTCTCTCTCTCTCTACAACCTCTCGTTCTGTCTCAGTCTCTCTACAAACTCTCGTTCTGTCTCAGTCTCTATACCCCCTCTAGTTCTGTCTCAGTCGGCTTGGCTCCACCCCCGGGGGCGATTCTCAGAAACCTTCTGTGTGTCTGACAAACACGATGTGGAAAAATACCAATCTTTGAGGTTGACCATTGTGAACCAATGATTGGGCGTGGGAGGAGCTTCCCACAGGGACCTGTAGCTGTTAAGGCGCTGCAGGCGGTGCAGTAAGGGGCGCGCAGCCCCCACACAGCCCCCCACGCAGCCCCCCCCCCCGCAGCCCCCCGCTTTCTTTGAAAACACAAAGACACCAACGGCTGGAGAATCTCCCCATCGGGGATTCCTCCTCCTCGGGAACCAATCGGATCAGAGAGAGAACAGAGAGGAGAGATATTCTACTGAGAGGACATATAACCACTACGTACGAGGATTTGGGTCAGTTCCCAATGTGCTACTGATTGCACCACACCTCCTCAAAGGCAGGGGGAGGGGGGAGGGGTGTCTGCAGGTGGATCCAGGGGGAGAGACTGAGCATGCTGTGACAGGAAGCCCACACGCTACTGCTGAAGAGGAGCGGAGGATTTAATTTGATTTGATTTATTAGGATACCCATTAGCTCCGCTGCTCTGGTGTTCCTGGGGTCCACACAAAACATACACTCTCCGGGCCTTTTTTTAATTATTATTAGGTACACTTTGCTAGTACCGGGTTGGACCCCCTCTTTTGCCTTCAGAACTGCCTTACTTCTTTGTGGCATAGATTCAACAAGGTGCTGGAATGGAAACATTCCTCACAGATTTTGCCAAGAAAGTATCCCCCACAACATTACACAACCACCACCATTTTCATCCAGAAAACTGCCGCTCACTTGATATTTTCTCTTTTTCTGACCATTCTCTGTTACCCCTAGAGATGGTTGTGAGGGAAAATCCCAGTAGATCAGCACTTCCTGAAATACTCAAAACAGCCCGTCTGGCACCAACATGTGCCATGTTCAAAGTCACTTAAATCACCTTTCTTTCCCATTCTGATGGTTGGCTTGAACTTCAGCAGATCGTCTTGACCATGTCTACATGCCTAAATGCATTGAGTTGCTGCCACATGATTGGCTGATTAAATATTTGTGTTAATGTGCAGTTGAAAAGGTGTACCTAATAAACTGTCTGGTGAATGTATACAAGAAACAAAAAAATTCAAACAAAATAGAAGTCAGCAATGCTCACAGCCTCAGTTTTTGGTGAGCATCACAAAACACATGACAAAGAAGAACCATCCACACACAAATAACAGAAATAGAATTAAAATACTCAAGTTAGGATCTAATGCATATGACGTGTTGCTTCACTTGTTTTTTTAAACTGATTTTATTCTGGGTTTTACAGATATGACCTGGTAGGGCGTTCCATTCAACCACAGCTCTATACAGCACCACACATTGTTTCAAATTTGTTTTAGTTTTTGGAATTGTGTAGTTACCACTGGTGGCATGTCTGGTGGGGTATGTACGCATCAGAGCTGAGTGTAAGCTGCCTATATACACAGACAGGTGAGTGTAAGCTGCCTACACACAGACAGGTGAGTGTAAGCTGCCTATATACACACACAGGTGAGTGTAAGCTGCCTATATACACACACAGGTGAGTGTAAGCTGCCTATATACACACACAGGTGAGTGTAAGCTGCCTATATACACAGACAGGTGAGTGTAAGCTGCCTACACACAGACAGGTGAGTGTAAGCTGCCTATATACACACACAGGTGAGTGTAAGCTGCCTATATACACACACAGGTGAGTGTAAGCTGCCTATATACACACACAGGTGAGTGTAAGCTGCCTATATACACACACAGGTGGGTGTAAGCTGCCTACACACACAACTGCGCTCCAGTGGGGGGTGGGGGTGGGGGGGCTGGTCACTCGTATGCCCCATTGGGCTTTAGGTACAGTACATGATCCAACAACATTACAATGTTTAATTCTTGACCCAACACACCATTGACAGATGTAATGACAGCAGACAGACAGAGAGCAGGAGTAGGTGTTATAGGCTCATATCTCACTGCTGACATACACATACACACACACACACACACACACACACACACACAGAGGAGGTGTTAGAGGATCATATCTCACTGGCTTTGTGGAGGATCTCTGTGGCCTGCTGCTGCACGCGGTCCCGGCTGCCCTCCAGCTCACACTCTGTGTCCTTCAGCTGCATCACCCAGATCTCCCCGTCCTGCACCGCGTCCTCCAGCTGCTTGTGAAGGTTCTACACACACACACACACACACACACACACACACACACACACACACAGAGGAAAGGTGAGTGAGGAGTGACTGACATACACATACACACACACACACACAAACACACACACAGAGGAAACTAAGTAAGGAGTGACTGACATACACACACACACACACACACACACACACACAGAGGAAAGGTGAGTGAGGAGTGACTGACATACACACACACACACACACACACACACAGAGGAAAGGTGAGTGAGGAGTGACTGACATACACACACACACACACACACACACACACACACACACACATTGAGGACACTAAGTGAGGAGTGACTGACATACACACACACACACACACACACACACACACACACACACAGAGGACACTAAGTGCTTCATTATCAAATCACTTGCTTATTGAGAGAATGCCCAAATCTATGAAATTCCATACCACGTTTTCCCTGCTACCTTCCACCCAGGCGGATCACAGATGACCGCAATTATCACAAGTTACTAGAGGTCCCCAGATAATACTAGTCCCGGGGGAATAGGGCTTTAGTAAGTGAATCATCTATACGTCAGTCATCATAAGAAAAACACACACACACACAGAGACACATACAAACTCACACACACACACACACACACACACCGTTACCCTGTACCTTAATGGTGCCCTCTGCATTGGTGAGGGAGGTGTGCAGTACCTTAATGGTGCCATCTGCGTTGGTGAGGGAGGTGTGCAGCCTGTTGGTCTTGTCCCTGCTCTCCCTGGCGTCCTCCTGCGCCCGCTGCAGCTCGCAGCGCAGCTTCCCTAGAGCCCTCTGCAGCGCTGCCTCCTGCGCCTGGAACTCCTTCCTCAGCTCCACCTGGAGTCAAACCAAACTCAATTCAAACCAAACTCAATTCAAACCGAACTCAATTCAAACCAAACTCAATTCAAACCAAACTCAATTCAAACCAAACTCAATTCAAACCAAACTCAATTCAAACCAAACTCAATTCAAACCGAACTCAATTCAAACCAAACTCAATTCAAACCAAACTCAATTCAAACCAAACTCAATTCAAACCAAACTCAATTCAAACCAAACTCAATTCAAACCAAACTCAATTCAAACCAAACTCAATTCAAACCAAACTCAATTCAAACCAAATTCAATTCCAATTAAAATTAAATTCAATGCATCTGAGCAGTCTGCTGGACGTCACCACACCAGCTACAGGGGTTCACCTCGGTCCTCTTCCAGGCCAGCAGGTTCTCGGCGGTGATCTGCTGCGTGCGCTGCATGGCCTCCAGCTCCCTCTCGTAGTAGCCCTGCGCCTTGGTGAGCTTGGCCTCGCACTCCTCCACCAGACGCACCTTGTCCTTGGTCAGCTCCTCCGCACGCTCCATCAGCGCCTCCACCTAGAGAAGGTGGTTATTATTAAAGAGAGACTTTGAATCTAAAACAGCCTAGTGTTCGTACGACTCTGAAAAGTATGTGTGGTATCTCTGTGTGTGGGGCGTCCCTTTGGAATGGACTAGACGCAGATGAGTGTAAGACTGAGCAAAAATATGAATAAATTCAAATATAAAAATAAAAGTGTTTTTGGACATGTACAGGACAGAGGACTCTGAGTAGTAAAGGTGACTGAAGTACTTAGTACTTATCTTGTTTAATTTTCTGCATTTGGACATTTGTGTTGTATCTGGACATTTATGTTGTATTTAGTTTTAGAAAGAGACTATTTATTTTTTTGTATGTTGTAACATATTGTAAGGAAGCGGCAGGATCAGAAAAGTTTCCACTTCCTCCTGTCCTCACAAAGGTGAATTTGTGTTGGATAAAACACTTTTTTTTTTTTTTTTTTTTACTTTTTGTGTTTTTAGATGTTTTTCTATGTTTATTGTGTTTGGGGAACACAAATAAAACATCTAATCAAATCCAACCCACCTCAGCGCGGTGCAGCTCGGCCAGCTTCTCCTGGTCCACAGTGGAGTTGGCGCTCTGGTTGTGCTGGCTGTGCAGCAGCTCCTGCACCTGGCGGCGGTGGCCGGACCGCAGCTCCTCCACGGCGCGCCTCTTGTCCTGCTCGAACTGCGCCTGCGCCTGGCCGAAGGAGCGCAGCTTCTCCTCGAAGTCCCGCCGCATCTCCTCCACCTCGCGCGACATGGACACCACGCGCTGCGTGTGCTGCGCCTCCGTGCACAGCTGCGAGTCCTCCATGCGCTGGCGGTACATCTCGAACTCGGCCAGCGCCTGCCGCTTCATGTGCTCGTGCAGCTCCGCCGACTCCTCCAGCGACTGCAGCCGCCGCTTCAGGTCGGCCTCGTCGGCCATCTTGCTCTTGTACTGCATGATCTTGTCCCGGGTCTCCGTGACGATGTGCTGCACCTCGTCCTCGTGCGCCTCCCGCAGCGACTCGATCTCCTCCTCGTGCTCGTCGTTCTTGGTGTTGAGGGCGTAGATGACCTGGGGGGGAGGAGGAAGAGGAGGAGGAGGAAGGGGAGGAAAGGGGGAGGAGGGGGGAGAGGAGGAGGGAGGAGGGGAGGGGGGGAAGAGGGAGGAAGAGGGGGGGAAGGAGGGAGGAGAGGAGGAAGAGGAAGAGGAGGAAGAGGAGAAGGAGGAAGAGGGAGGGGAGGAGGAGGGGAGGAAGAGGGAGGGGGAGGAAGAGGGGGAGGAAGAGGATGAGGAAGAGGAAGAGGGAGGAGGGGAAGAAAAGGAGATGGAGGGAGGAAGAGGAGAAAGAGGGAGGAGAGGATCGGTGAACTCGTAGTTTGTGATTAATCCTATTCATTCTTTCTTAATCCTCTGACATTTGTAAAAGAGGAAATTAGGCTGTGTAAATTAAAAAGATCATACTTAGAAACAACGACTAGTATGTTAAATAATCAACCTCTTAAGGCTCTGCATATTTATCTCCAGTTACAACAGATAAAGATGCAGCTAATTGGCGTTGTGCTTCCCATGTCCTCACTCTCAAACCTCTTCTTCTCCACAGCTCAGTTCCCGTGCCTGGCTCCCTACTGTACTCATGGGATTCGCTTCAGAAAACCCCTAAGCCTTACAGTCTTGTGCCAACTGCTCTCATCTTTATCTTAATTCATCCTACACATTCTTTTATTAATGTCACTGAGGATCCACTTCTTCTTCTGGAAAGGCTTGCTGTTTTGCAGGAGACTCTTCCTCCCATCTCCTCCTCATCAGCTCCGAGGTTCTACAACTCTTTCAACTCCGTCCCCCATCACTTCTGATTGGTTATCTTGGATTGAAGTTATAGAAATCTGTTTATATGGAAATCACCTTAAAGGCGATATTGACAGCGTGCCAGAAATTCCTCTTCTTTGTGTCTGGCTGTGTGTGTGTGTGCGTGTGTGTGTGTGTGTGTGCGTGCGTGTGTGTGTGTGGGTGGGTGGGTGGGTGTGGGTGTGGGGGTGTGGGTGTGGGTGTGGGTGTGGGTGTGGGTGTGGGTGTGTGTGTGTGTGTGGGTGTGGGAGCACGTGTCGTGTGCACGTTTGTGTGTGTGTGTGTGCGCGCACGTTTGTGTGTATGTGTGTGTGTGGGGGGGGTGCACGTTTGTATGTGTGTGTGCGCGCGTTTGTGTGTGTGTAAGAAGTGATAGATAAAGGGTGAGAAACAAACCAAAGAAGACCACAACTAAGCATGTCAGAGGGCGTCAAACTCCCCCCTCAGATCTCAGCCGACAGCGAGACGTTAGGTCAGCTCCTCAAGTCGCGGCCAGTACGGCTCGCTGTCAATCAGCCAGGCCGGAGGGGCAAAACACTGACAGACACAAACACTCCAGATGTCAACAGAGCGTGAACACACACTCAACAGTGCGTTCCTCTTCCATTCGTTTGGTTTCAACGGGAGGTTTGGGTCGATTCTATGTGATTGACAGCGACATGTTAAAGTAGGAATTTGGGTGTGATGGATGGATGGAATTGATATCCTGGTGACCTGAAGGCTGTTTTTCTGCTCGATAAAGACATATATCCATCTTGTCATATACAGTAGTACAATAGGGGGGGGGGGGGGCAGCTGTGGCTCAGGAGGTAAAGCTGGCGTCTAATGATCGCAAGATCGGTGGTTTCGATCCCCGGCTGGCCACGTGTCGAGGTGTCCTTGGGCAAGACACTGAACCCCAAATTGCTCCCAATGAGCCGGCTGACGCCTTGCATGGTAGCTTGCTGCCATTGGTGTGTGAATGTGTGAATGAGAGGCCATTGTAAAGCGCTTTGGAATAAGGCACTATATAAGTACAGTCCGTTTACCGTTTAGCCTGTCCTCTCACTCTCTCTCTCTCTCTCTCTCTCTCTACAGACAAGCCTGTCCTCTCTCTCTCTCTCTCTCTCTCTCTCTCTCTACAGACAAGCCTGTCCTCTCTCTCTCTCTCTCTCTCTCTACAGACAAGCCTGTTCTCTCGCTCTCTCTCTACAGACAAGCCTGTCCTCTCTCTCTCTCTCTACAGACAAGCCTGTCCTCTCTCTCTCTCTCTCTCTCTCTCTCTCTCTCTACAGACCAGCCTGTCCTCTCTCTCTCTCTCTCTCTCTCTCTCTCCAGATGAGCCTATCCTCTCTCTCTCTCTCTCTCTCGTTCTCTCTCCTACTCATATCATGTTGGAAGGCATTAGAGAGGTGCTTGACCGATCAATCCCCTCAACAAAGTAGAATAACTGGGTCAATACTTTAGCCACTTGGTGTCATGAATTACAACCCTTAATGCACCATATGGCAGAGAGGTTATTCTCTGTGGCTCAGCTAGAGCATGGTGCTAACAACGCTTAGGTTGTGGGTTTGTTTCCCGCTGGGACCATATATACTGACATGTATGCCCTCACTGCACAATGTAAGTCACTTTGGATAAAAGCATCAGCTAAGTGGCATATATTATTATATTATTATATTATTATATTAAATCTCCTGAGCACAGAACAGCGGCTAAACCAGTCGCAGTTGGGAGGAATGACAGAAAAGTCATGTCTGATGAAGGTCTGATGATCTGTCAAGATACTATATCATCAGCACATTTTGTCATCATCTTCATCTAAAGAATTTCTCTGCGTCGGCAATCCGCATTTGGTAATTTTAGAATACGACCAGGCAGGGTACAATCACGTTGCTAAAACCTGCTAAAGCGCTTTAGTCCTCACAAGAGACCCTGATTACAGACACGGCTCATTCTGTGTGTTTTATGTAGAACAGTGAGGGACATAATCAATCGCATTCACTTGTCCCATCAACGGCACTTCATTCATAGCACCGCAGGGCACACCACATCGACCCACTCCGCAATAACCGCCTGATTGAATTGCCCAATCAGCACAAATCGTCCTCATGACAATTGTTCGACAGAAAAAGACCTGAAAGAACTGATTGCTTCTAAAGGCTTCCCTCTTTGATATTGGGAGACGGGTTGCACCTGGTGAACCCGGTGTCATAAAGGTAGTTATCATGATAATGATATACCTTGCCACAAGCTGGCAGCTGCTGATATCAGCTGTCACCATGACGTCTGCTGACATGTATCTTTAATGACATTATCATGACGGTATTAAAGGTTTTTAAGTATTACACTGGAATCAAAACGTGGATATGAAGAGGATGCAAGCCAACTTGGCGCAGTGCAAATTACATATATTACATATTCCCAGCACCAAGCAGCAGATACAAAACATATTTCCTCTAAAATAAGCTGTCAGACGAAAAAATCTATAAAATAATGCTCCACTATAACCAATGTTTCAAATAGACTACATCTGCTGTACGTCATTCACTGAATTAAGTGATCTGAAGAATCCAACATAATCATGTATAATTAATATACGGTATGTTTCATAACCATGTGCATAATAAGGGACATTCTGAATAGGCATATAGCATAAATGAATAACCTCAGAGGAACACAGCCTACTATGTGCTGTAACACAATCATGTCAAATGAATCCTTATGTAAAACCGTGCTACTTCAGCTAATCAGCAGTATTGCACATGGCACAATAAAAACATTGCCCTGTGTGTTTACACAAGTTACCGTTGAATAAACACTTAACACCACTAGAGTCCCTCAATTGTAGTGATAATAACTTAATCAAACTGCACAAAGGACCTGGCATGTTGGTCTGTCTTTGTTTATTCATGTATCACCACAGATAATAATGTGAACTGTAATTACTATTGTTCTATGATTTTTTTTTAATGCTGTGTCCTGTGTGGATATGTTAAAGCACTTTGAGCTGCAACGTTTGCAGGAAAAGTGCTATAGGCTACAAATAAAGCTTATTATTATTATTATTATTATTATTATTACTATTATTATTATTATTATTATTATTTTAATTTAGAGTGGAACATAATATAGGCTACCCAAAATTAATTGTGAGACAGGTGTTACAGGGATTACATAACGGTTGTGACACCTAGAAGGGATGCGCATCCACAAACCTTTGTAAGCTGAGCAATCTTCTTACTCATTTTCAGATGCAGGTCTTGAGTGTACTCCATTGTCAGACCTCCACCTCCCTTGTAAAACGACGTCGGAGATGAATTATATTTCCCTGTCCCGGTGATAAGGGACGGGTTCCCAGATGCGCTGTTGTACGTCTGCTGCCAACCAGATCCAGTCGCCATCTTCCACGGTGCTGACACGGAAAGCCAGTCAGTCAACAATTCCTGGCATCCAGGTTAATAAACGTTGAGTCGTTTTCATTACGTGTATCTGTTCATAATTAACACGGCAACCCCCGTCAGGCTTAGTCTTTCACAGCATCGTCATATAATATATATATATAGCTATCAGCCCAATAGAGCTCTCAGGTCTTCTGACGCTGGCTTTCGCTGTGTACCACATGTACAAAAGAAGAGATTTGGTGAGGCTGCATTCTCATTTTATGCACCCAAATTGTGGAATGCACTGCCAGTTTACATTAGGGATGCAACCTCAGCAAATATAGCCTAGTAACGTCAAGACTAAAAACCCCATCTTTTTAATATTGCCTTTAAATTACTTAATGATAAAATGATGATTGTATAATGATTAAAGCACTTTGAGCTGCAACGTTTGCAGGAAAAGTGCTATACAAAAGGTTGTTATTATTATTATTATTATTATTATTATTATTATTATTATTATTATTCATTCATTCATTCATTATTATTATCTGTTGGAGAAGCGGGTGCGCTGCTTCAGTCTGTTCCCATCGCGGTGCGCAAAGGCTCGAGCGTCTCTTGGATGCGCGCCAAGATCCTAAAACCAAATGAGCTCCAGTTGCCTAAAATCCTTCTCGTCTAATTCCTCCTTTTTCTTTTCATTCTTTGACGAGCTTTCAGTCATAGACTGACACCCCTCCGGACTACACGAGCTTCTACGAGACTATATGGACAGCAGGATGGGAGCAGTGAAACAGATTCCGCTATCTAGATCTGGACCACAGTAGAGAACAGAACACACACACACACACACACACACACACACACACACACACACACACACACACACACACACACACACACACACACACACACACACACTACTAGACACACGATCTAGTAGTCGTATTTCTATAGGGATTTTACAGCAGACGACCGGTGACGTTTTACTGTTGGGTATAATGCTAATTGTCGATGCGAGGATCTGTAGCTTGGAGAGCAAAACATAAACAACCCCTTACTTACTAAGTGTGAACTTATTGCCAATTGAGTTGGTTCCGGGATGGTAGTGTCTCCGGGATGGTAGTGTTTGGAGATAGGGTGTTTGTGGAACAGATGTATGCATTGCTCATCAGCAAGTGCCACTGAGATATGGGGAGGAATACAGAGAAAATGCAGTTTATGTGTGACTCATAGCAAGGCTGTTTCATTTCCCTCAGACAAACTGTTGTTCCTTGCCAGTGGGGATGTTCTGATCCACTGTGTGGTTGTTCGGATAACATCCAAATAATTCCTTTCCAGTAATGATGACAGCTCTCATCGAAACTGACGACGGCTGCAAAACATTGCGCATAATGGCCCACTGTGGTCTCGGTCTGCCACCTGCTGGTCACAGACGGTACCATCCTGGTCATTTAGTAGGCCTATGTTGTGCGGAGAAAGTTCTATAATTTAATTAATTAGTTCTATTATGTTTTTTTTATTTTTATTTTATTTTATGATGTAGCAGACGCTTTTATCCAAAGGGACAGTCTCCTGGAATAATGTAGGGCCTTACTCTTGTCATCATAAGAGTATTATATCAGGATAGTTTGGTAAGGGAGGGGGAGATGGTGCAAAGGGGGGGAGAAGGGGGAAGAAGAAAAGGGAGGAAAAAGAGAGGGGAAAGGGTGAAAAAGAGGGGAAAGAAACTGAGGCTTCTATATGTACAGTCATTTCGTTGTCTGGTACTTGTACTCTGCAATGACAATAAAGTTTAATTTAATCTAATCTAAACTAACAATAAACTGCATATAACACTGCACCTACCCAGTCACACACAGTACCAATTAATACCTACTCTTGAGCTGTAGCTACTGATGAACATGAGAAGACAGAAGGTGAGTTGTGGATGTCATCTAAAGAAAGGAAGTGACCAACAAGCAGAACAGATTCTCTCTCTCTCTCTCTCTCTCTCTCTCTCTCTCTCTCTCTCTCTCTCTCTCTCTCTCTCTCTCTCTCTCTCTCTCTCTCGTCTCTCTACAGACCAGCCTGTCCTCTCTCTCTCTCTCTCTCTCTCTCTCTCTCTCTCTCTCTCTCTCTCTCTCTCGTTCTCTCTACAGACCAGCCTGTCCTCTCTCTCTCTCTCTCTCTCTCTCTCTCTCTCTCTCTCTCTCTCTCTCTCTCTCTCGTTCTCTCTCCTACTCATATCATGTTGGAAGGCATTAGAGGTGCTTGACCGATCAATCCCCTCAACAAAGTAGGATAACTCTTACTAATAAGATTCCTGTGTGAGCTGGTCCAGTGCAACAGAGTTCACAGTCTCCTGAAACAGGCTTCATACCAGACCCACACCCCATGTATACAGACTACCTCAACCTTAAGCACACAGTCACTTTACTCAACACTACCTCTCACACCCACTGCCACCGAGTGCAATGACATTCTACTTTCTACTACTATTTTATTTTATTTACTATTATTTACTACTGCTAATTGTATCCTGTCTTGTTTGTCTTTGTCTCCCACCACTTGTCACTTGTCCAGTTGTCTCACTTATGTCTTGTACTATTCAAGTCACTGACTTTATCTTGAGTTATGCCTATTGTCTTATTGTCTTGTGCTGCAAGGTCGGGAACCGAAGCCTAAGGATTTGACTCTCTTACACTTGTGTAATGTGATGTAACAATACAACTTCAAACTTGAAACTGAAGCCTAGAAAAATAATATTCACCTGCTAAATGTACAGTCCAGAGAGCTGCGCACATACAGGTGCTAGAATATCATCAAAAAGTTGATTTATTTCAGTAATTCCATTAAAAAAGTGAAACTTGTATAATGTATACATTAATTCCACATAGACTGATATATTTCAAGTGTTTATTGCTTTTAATTGTGATGATTATTACTGACAACTAATGAAAACCCCAAATTTAGTATCTCAGACAATTCTAATTATATGACCAGCACCTGTACTACAACTGGAGTACAAGCTCCAAAAGTTGACCCTGTCTGAAGATGTGGTGTATAGGGTCTCCCTAAGATCATTATCAGGGATGTATTCAGCACGTTCTTCGGGGACAGATGGCGATAGTCCAAATGCAACTCTAGATCAGACAATATCTAAGGGTGTTCTGTGGGTGGATCAGGAAACGTGGCCTGCATGTTTCCACAGGACTTAGGTGTGTCTTGTCAGCGCATAGTTCCACATGCCTTGAGGTTGGGTTTCAAATGGTTTCATTAAGCACGGGCAAGGACCAGCACAAGGGCGTTTACTCTGCAGAAAGGTAAATCCCCACTCCTAGAATAACCTGCTGAAATAGCTCCGGCGGTTGTAAATGAATTGGCCTAACCTTCAGTCGCGTCCAGATTTCATTTCCACTGAGAGAAAGACTGGGTAAGTAGCATTCAGAAACTTCAGACTTTTAAGGTCATGTTTTCATGAAATTAAGAGAAGAGTTGCCTATGTGGCTGCCTCTTGAAGTGGCATTTACAGTGAGAGGGCGTTTTTCAAAGACAAAGCTTCAGGACAAAGTAAATCATTAACTAAATATTGACACTGCATTGAATCACCCAGAGTTGGACAATACAGTTTGGGGGCACGTGTTGGAACGCTGTGCGTCACCGCCTTCAAATAGATTCGCTGTCTTAAATGAAAAGGCATTTCGATAGTGATTTTCACCCTTCAAGGTGTCTGTCCATTTCCTCTTCTTTCCTCCAACTGACTGGATAAACCGGTTTGGCATTGTGTTTTGTTGTTTATGTTGCGGTGTTTTATAATGTGAAGTCTTGTTCATCTATTTATAGAATTCTCTTCTCGCGGACTACACAACAATCATTGTTGCAGAAAGTTGACCTGAGTCAGGTTTCATGTCATGATGAAGTCCTCCAGAGAGCTCTCCGAGTATCTGGATCTGACCTTCCTCTCAGCCGATGAGGAGTTGGCAATACGACAGGTGCTTTACCGAGACGACAACCTCAGGCGGCGAGAGACAGGGCGCATAAGGTAATGAATACATATGGTAGCCTACATAGCCTATATATATATGTAGCATTATATACATATTATGTACACACACACACACACACACACACACACACACACACACACACACGTGTGTGTAAATAAATATAAATACATAAACACATAAATATGAATATGGTCAGATAGCCTAGAGAGACATACATACATACATACATACATACATACATACATACATACATACATACATACATACATACATACATATGAATACATATGACCAGATACAGATACAGCCTACAGAGACAAAATAATATACACTCACTAATCACTTTATTAGGAACACCTGCCAACAGTCCAAGGTGGTGTAATGGTGTGGGGGAATGTTTTCTTGACACACTTTGGACCAGTAAATATCAATCAAGCATCGCTTGAATGCCACAGCCTATTTGGGTATCGTTGCTGACCATGTGCATCCCTTCATGGCCACAATGTACCCATCTTCTAATGGCTACCTCATATATATATATATATATATATATATATATATATATATATATATAGTTGTTGATTTCAATATTTTAGAAGCCCTCCTGAAATGGTACATTATTTTGCATGATTCATAGATCTTGGACATTATGTTCCATTAGCCCCATCTGACTAGGATGATATTAATATTTACAACACACACAACATCCTAATGTAAATACATATATAATTATATGATATAATGTAATACATATATAATTCTAGTCACAGATGGGGCTAATGTACCATTAGTGTGATACTTCACACTAGCAAAACACACAGCAAAACACACAGCAAAACAATCAAGATCAAATAATTATTAATCTAATTACCTAACTGATTGCTTAGTGTCATACTATAATATAATTATAGTATGACTATACCAGTACACGCAGCGCTTTTAAAAACATGTCTCAGTTACATTTCTACTTAGGATTAGCCATTTAGCAGACGCTTTTAAACAGATTACAGGGACAATCACCCTGGACTCGTTTAGGGGCTAAGTGCCTTACTCAAGGGCACACTAGTGGTGGTGTTTCAGGCGGGATTTGAACTCACAACTTTCCGATCACCAGTCCAACTCACTATCCTATCCTACCCTCCTTCTGCCTCTCCCTCTACACCACTGTCCTCTCCTACCCTCCTTCTACCTCTCCCTCTACACCACTGTCCTCTCCTACCCTCCTTCTACCTCTCCCTCTGCACCACTGTCCTCTCCTACCCTCCTTCTACCTCTCCCTCTACACCTCTGTCCTCTCCTACCCTCCTTCTACCTCTCCTTCTACACCACTGTCCTCTCCTACCCTCCTTCTACCTCTCCTTCTACACCACTGTCCTCTCCTACCCTCCTTCTACCTCTCCCTCTACACCCCTGTCCTCTCCTACCCTCCTTCTACCTCTCCTTCTACACCACTGTCCTCTCCTACCCTCCTTCTACCTCTCCTTCTACACCACTGTCCTCTCCTACCCTCCTTCTACCTCTCCCTCTACACCACTGTCCTCTCCTACCCTCCTTCTACCTCTCCTTCTACACCACTGTCCTCTCCTACCCTCCTTCTACCTCTCCTTCTACACCACTGTCCTCTCCTACCCTCCTTCTACCTCTCCCTCTACACCCCTGTCCTCTCCTACCCTCCTTCTACCTCTCCCTCTACACCCCTGTCCTCTCCTACCCTCCTTCTACCTCTCCCTCTACACCCCTGTCCTCTCCTACCCTCCTTCTACCTCTCCCTCTACACCACTGTCCTCTCCTACCCTCCTTCTACCTCTCCCTCTACACCACTGTCCTCTCCTACCCTCCTTCTAACTCTCCCTCTACACCACTGTCCTCTCCTACCCTCCTTCTAACTCTCCCTCTACACCACTGTCCTCTCCTACCCTCCTTCTACCTCTCCTTCTACACCTCTGTCCTCTCCTACCCTCCTTCTACCTCTCCCTCTACACCCCTGTCCTCTCCTACCCTCCTTCTACCTCTCCTTCTACACCACTGTCCTCTCCTACCCTCCTTCTACCTCTCCCTCTACACCGCTGTCCTCTCCTACCCTCCTTCTACCTCTCCCTCCACACCACTGTCCTCTCCTACCCTCCTTCTACCTCTCCCTCCACACCACTGTCCTCTCCTACACTCCTTCTACCTCTCCCTCTACACCACTGTCCTCTCCTACCCTCCTTCTACCTCTCCCTCTGCACCCCTGTCCTCTCCTACCCTCCTTCTACCTCTCCCTCTACACCGCTGTCCTCTCCTACCCTCCTTCTACCTCTCCCTCCACACCACTGTCCTCTCCTACACTCCTTCTACCTCTCCCTCTACACCACTGTCCTCTCCTACCCTCCTTCTACCTCTCCCTCTGCACCACTGTCCTCTCCTACACTCCTTCTACCTCCCCCTCTACACCACTGTCCTCTCCTACCCTCCTTCTACCTCTCCCTCTACACCACTGTCCTCTCCTACCCTCCTTCTACCTCTCCCTCTACACCACTGTCCTCTCCTACCCTCCTTCTACCTCTCCCTCTACACCACTGTCCTCTCCTACCCTCCTTCTACCTCTCCCTCTACACCCCTGTCCTCTCCTACACTCCTTCTACCTCTCCCTCTGCACCACTGTCCTCTCCTACACTCCTTCTACCTCCCCCTCTACACCACTGTCCTCTCCTACCCTCCTTCTACCTCTCCTTCTACACCACTGTCCTCTCCTACCCTCCTTCTACCTCTCCCTCTACACCACTGTCCTCTCCTACCCTCCTTCTACCTCTCCTTCTACACCCCTGTCCTCTCCTACCCTCCTTCTACCTCTCCTTCTACACCACTGTCCTCTCCTACCCTCCTTCTACCTCTCCCTCTACACCACTGTCCTCTCCTACACTCCTTCTACCTCTCCCTCTGCACCCCTGTCCTCTCCTACCCTCCTTCTACCTCTCCCTCTACACCACTGTCCTCTCCTACCCTCCTTCTACCTCTCCCTCTACACCCCTGTCCTCTCCTACCCTCCTTCTCCCTCTCACACTACACCACTGTCTTTGGTCCCAGGCGGCTGCGCCTCTCCGTGCCTGACCCCAAGCAGCTCAGGGTCATGACGGGGGAGTGGTTCCACGACCTCCGGACCCGTCGCTACGGACGACAGGCTGAGGTGACGGAGGTCGTCAGGTCATCGATGAGGAAAAAGAAGACGGCAGGTACACTTGATAGATTTGTTGTTTACCTTTGGTGTTGCTTATGATGTGTGCTTAAGTCCTGGGAATTAATTCAAGATAAAAAAAAGTGACAATAGTACAGCATATAAGTGACAAATAAGACAGGATACAATTAGCAGTACAACTAGTAAATAAAATAGATCAAGTAGTAAAGTGGCTGTGAGCTTAAGGTTTAGGTAGTCTGTATACATGGGGTGTGCTTGGGGATGATAGTCAGTTGTCTTCAGTGGGCTTGTTTATGAGCCTGAACGCCTGGTGGAAGTAGCTGTTAGTTAGCCTCTGAGATTTGGCCCTGAGGCTCCGGAAGAGGCTTCGTCTTTTGGATGGCATCGGTTCAAACAGGCTGTGGTTGCGGTGGCTGGGTTCAAACAGACTGTGGTTGCGGTGGCTGGGTTCAAACAGGCTGTGGTTGCGGTAGCTGGGTTCAAACAGGCTGTGGTTGCGGTGGCTGGGTTCAAACAGACTGTGGTTGCGGTGGCTGGGTTCAAACAGACTGTGGTTGCGGTGGCTGGAATCTTCCTCCGGGCTTTGCTGACACGCCGTTTGTTCCAAGGGAAATGGGGCTGCTGTGGCTCAGGAGGTAGAGCCGGCGTCTAATGATCGCAAGGTTGGTGGTTCGGCGGTTTGATCCCCAGCTGGCCACGTGTGGAGGTGTCCTTGGGCAAGACACTGAACCCCAAATTGCTCCCAATGAGCGGGCCGGCGCCTTGCATGGTAGCTTGCCGCCATTGATGTGTGAATGTGTGTGTGAATGGATGAATGAGAGGCCGTTGTAAAGTGCTTTGGAATAATTTGTATATATCCTGGATGGAGGGAAGCTCACATCCACTGACGCGCTCGGCTGTCCGCACCACCCTCTGCAGCGCTTTGCGGTTGAGGGCAGTGCAGTGATGCACCCAGTCAGAACATCATTGCAAAAGTATCACCAAGTACCAGAACCGAACGAACATTCCACACATGCTTTAACTAATCATTAAGCCCTTGATTGGTTGAATCAGGTTGTGTAGTAATGTTGAGCTGGAACAAAAGCCTGCACATCTCTTACATCCACACGTATTGTGTTGTTATGATACATAATATTAATATATTTTATTCTGTCTTTCGTAGCTTATAGGTTCAGAATCAGAATAGCTTTTATTACATTCCAATGTACGTACACAAGGTTCTTCAACATTGGCATTGCAGCAGCAAGATACAAAATCACAATAATAGAGTAAAGTAAGTAATAATAAAGTGATAGTCATACTACAGCGGACCAGTCGTACTACAGTGAAAGACCAATAAGATGAGGCCTATATCAGTAAAATAACTGTAATTATTCATTATTTCAACTGTAAATGAAAAGGCCTACTGTAGAATATCTGTTGAATAACCCCCATTGATAGTTCTCTCTTATATATATAACAATAAACGCCATTTAGCTGAAGCTTTTAGCTGAAGCTTTTATCCAAAGCGACTTACATTGCTCTCTTTCACTCTACAGAAAGAAGGATAATGATTGTAGTTACAGAATCCATTCTGAAATATGGGCTCATCGAAGAGACTTTGAAGAGAGATTGATGTTAGGTATTGTCTGCTTTGTAGCTCCCAGGGGTAATTTCCACAGACAAGCAGACAACAAAGAAGGAGAAAAGGAGGGAAATGAGCCACGAACCAAGACATCTGGGATGTAAGATTACCCAAAGATAATAACTTGTACTTTGGAAGTGATTTCTAGTCATGTGATCGTTTTAACCGACCGTCATCATTTAATAGCACTTTTCTCAATTATTTTAGCACAAAGCTTTGCATTTCCTCTTTTTCACTCATAGTCAGACGCCAAATACCAGTTTCCTGAACCCTGCTTTTCATGGAGAGGTAGGTCTTACTGCACTCACACGTTGCTCACACGAGTCTCGAACGAGGCGTCCTTTGTATTGACAACACACGTAACAGTCACCAAAATACCCAATGTTAAACAGTTACGCCACTGAAAAGCTAGCAATTGGATGGTGTGGGTAGGGGTATTACAATTTGTGGAGCGAGTATTCACCTTTTCAACTCGACTACATGCAGTATATACTGACTATATATATATACTATATACTATACTACATGCAGTATATACTGACTATATATATATACTATATACTACTGTATACTACATGCAGTATATACTGACGGCCATACTTTTGTAATCCACAGACTAATCTGGAACGTACCAATGAAGAAACCACTGAAACTAGTGAGTACAAAACATGTAGCTGCTCAGACTGCTCAGGAGGGAGCTGCATGTGCCCTTGAGCAAGGCACTTAACCCCTAATTGCTCCAGGGGCGCCGACTATGGCTGACCCTGTGCCTAGAGTGAAAAATACCAAATTCCAACAATTGATTGACAAGTTGATTGCATGGCAAATAAAAAAAATATTATGATTATTATGATTATGATTATTATTATTATGATTATTATTATTATGATTATTATGATTATTATTATTATTATACCTACAGTATATACAGTACTGTGTGCACAAAGGAAGACTATATAACTATGAACCGATCCTTTCTTACAGAAACTCCCTCTGTGGATGTGTCAGAACAGAAGCTCCCTCTTAACAAGCCCCAAGAGGAAACTGCTCGTGAGGGAATAAGCACCAACCTTTTCATGTTTTCAAACCCAGAGACGCCTTACTTTACTACAACTGACACTGACCACCGATCTCTAGACCTGAAATCTGGCGAAAACATAGAAGAGGGAGAATCGTCTCACGCTGGAAATGCTGCAGGCTTCGAGTCTCATACCAGTCCTACCACGGTGTCTAGTCCCGACTTCCAAACCAAACTGACAACGGAGGCTTCTGACACCGTCACATACCTGGAACCCAGCAGAGTGTTGATCATCCTTCCTCCGGAAATAAGGGATGAGAAAAATCAGAGCAGTGCTGTGATGTCTGTGGACCCAAACACATGGACACTACCAGAGGTTGACCACAGAGAGAAGACCCCAGCAAAGGCTCCTGCTGGGGTTTTATCACCCAGTGGCGAGGAAGAGGAGAGGACAGAAGATCCTCCATCTGTAGAGGTCTCAGTGCAGAGCAGCCGCACACGACCTAAACCTAAGGATCAAAACACATGGACAGTCCCAGAGGTGGAAGGCAGAGAGATGACCCCGGCGAAGGCTCCTACTCGGGTGGTGTCACCTTGTGGTGAGGTAGAGGATTGGACGGAGGATACTCCATCTGTAGAGGTTTCGGTGCAGAGCAGCCGCACTAGGCCTAAGCCTAAGGATCCAAACACACAGACAGCACCAGAGGTGGAAGGCTGCTTCTTAGAAGAAGACAGAGAGATGACGCCAGCGAAGGCTCCTACTCGGGTGGTGTCACCTTGTGGTGAGGTAGAGGATTGGACGGAGGAGACTCCGTCTGTAGAGGTTTCGGTGCAGAGCAGCCGCACTAGGCCTAAACCTAAGGAGGATGTGACCACAGACGTGATGGTCACCATGGAGACGCCACACAGTGATGATTTACTGACTAGATCAGAGAACAACGGCAGTCGTGATGGTGAACTTACAGAGCACGAGGACTCTCCCAGTTCCCCCTTTTCAGAAATCCTGAATCAGAGTGATCCATCACTTGATTATGAAGACGTGTGGAACAGTGACACTTTAAAGCTAAACCAAGATGTTTCAGCGACAGATCGTCAAGAACCTCGACTGGCCATGGACCAGAGATGCAGTGAGCCACCATTGCTTGACGAAACACAATCTCTTCACAGAAATTACCCCTTGCCTAACACTGAGGCGTCTGAATCTGTGAAACATCCCCAGCAGTCACTCCAAGGGACATTGAAGGACACTGTAGCCACAGGAAAACAAGTTTCTGTAGATGATTCATCTACAAAGGAAGAGGCTGAACCTGGAATGGACTCTTCAGCTAGACGTTCTCCATTGGCTGTGCGTTCTGTAGAAGGAGGCAACGTTTTACCCAGTGATCTCTATAAACCCAAGGAGGAGGACACCGGTGTGGAGAAAGAGGAGAACATCAAAGAGCTAAGTCAGGAACGTCTCCCTGAGACTGACAAGGTGGAGGACATGACCCACGACATAGAGATGGACCCAGGAGACACGAAACCGATGCTGTTTTTATATGACCTGTATAAAAAGGAGTCTACGGAATCACATAGCAAAGCTGTGGACGGTCAGACTTCTTCTCCTTTAGACGTAGATGAAAGTGAAGAAAAGTTTGAGGAAGAAAATGAGGACAAACTGTCCTCGACTTTGGACAAAAGCCCAGTTAAGTCAAAGCCATCTGCCTCTGGAGAATTCATCACCACACAAGACGTTAGTCAGGAGAGAGTGAACTTCCCCGTTCCCAAAATAATGGTATTTTCCTCTGAATCCCCGGTCACAGACAAGACTGAAGGTATTCAAGTGTTTTCTTTATTCTTCATTTCCTGTAGCTGCTATGTCGTGTATGTGGGATTTCCTTCAGAAGCTTTGATGTACAGCTCAGCATCACGAGCTACGGATTCCCTAAATGTGATGTTGTTGTTTGCCCAACGGTCATAGTACAGTCGAAATGATCTCTTTACCCCGCCCAAAGCTTTTTTCCAACAAGAATGTGTTTTGCTACTGAAAGAAATCTTTAGTCACAGCCTAGATATTAGGCAAGGCAAGTCTATTTATATAGCACCTTTCATACAATAGAGGGAATTCAAAGTGCTTTACATAGAGCATTAAAAAATACCACAAAAGGAGAATAAGTAAGAAAATAAAAGGAATAAAAATAGATACGCTAAAACATTTAATAAGCAGTCATAAATGCTGCAGAACATGAAGGTTGTTTAGCCTAGTTTTAAATATATTTAGAGTTTGTGCCTGTTTGAGTTCTTCAGGGAGTGTGTTCTGGGAGCATGCGGCAGTGTGACTGAAAGCTGCTTCACCTCATATTACAGATGAGCTTTATGAGAGGCACAAGCTGTCAGAAATAAAGAACAAATGCGCTTGAGAGTGTCACATGTCCTTGTCTGAGACCGCCTGTGGCTATGACATTTGAGTAGCAGCAGCATCATCACACCCGCTATTCTGTCACCCTTCATGCTTGATTGACAGGTGTCACCTGACACCTGCCGAGATTCACTACGCCAGAGCTTGAGACGGAAGGAATCTCACATGCCGATGAAGGAAACTCGCATGGCAAACAGGTTGTCGTTGATGTTTTGTGTGTTTGTTTCCTCTCTGGTTTAGGACGACCTGATGCCACTCAGAGAAACCCTTCAGAGGGAGTCAAGCCTATGGAGACCTGGGAGGTTAGATACAAGAACGCATGTCTGAGCAAGCAAACATGGATAAATGCATACACTCATAGAAAGTCATGCACACATGCACAAGCGCGCACACACACACACACACACACACGCACACACACACGCACACACACACATACACACACACACACACACACACAGATATACATTACAGATACACAGTCTCTAGCACACACACACACACACACACACACACACACACAGACACACAGATACACAGTCTCTAGCACACACACACACACACACACACACACACACACACACACACACACACATATATATATATACAGATACACAGTCTCTAGCACACACACAGCTACATAGTCTCACACACTCATAGAAAGTCATGCACACTTGCACAAGCACACACACACACTCGCACACACACACACACACACACACACACACCAGGGTTTCCGTTAGAAAAAATTGCCGCCGGACATCGTGTCCGGGAAGATTTCGATTTACCGGACAAACGTGATATATTCCGGACATATTAAAATATAATAAAAATAATTTTTTTCAAAATTATATATATTTTTTTCCAAATCTAATATAGCTGTTTGTCGCGGTGATTACTGTTGTGTAGCGGCCTATATATGCCATTTAATGTCTATTTCTCATCCGATACGATTAGATGCGAGCTATATAATATATAATAATATAACATGATTCGCATGCGCGCTATATGTCCAGCGCTGAACGGGCGCCTCTGGGAACTGAACAGACAGCATCGATCAATGAACGGACTCCACATTACGTTAACTGAAGTTTGTTAAATTGTTTGGGATTAATGTGAGTTTTCTATTTTCTCTTTCCAGTTTGACCCTTTTTTTATCAATAAAACAACGTCATTTCTATAACCAGGTCTCGCTGGTTGGGAACGCATTTCGTTTAGCTGATATGTTACGCAACCGAACAGCTTCGGGAAAACGAGTAGCAGCGCACATAGTAGTGAGCAAATACTGACTTCCACTTTTAGTCCTAGGCAAAGGTCCAACACAATCAATTATTACACGTTCAAATGGCTCCCCTATAGCAGGAATGGGATGCAATGGTGCGGGTGGAATGGATTGATTAGGCTTACCCGCCATCTGACAAGTATGGCAACAGCGGCAGTGCTTGGCAACATCCGCCTTCAGTCCGGGCCAAAAGAAATGTTTCAATATCAGCTGATAAGTTTTAGTTATACCTAAATGTCCTGACCACTGGCTCTCATGTGCTACAGATAACACCTGTTGTCTATAACCCACAGGCACAACCACTTGTTTTACAGTATTCCACTCACAACCATTTGCATTAGGAGGAGACCATTTACGCATTAATATCCCATCGTTAAGGAAATAAACTACGTTGCCCCCTATTTCAGATTCCTCACTAGCTGCATGTAAAAAACATTTGTTTAATGACTGATCAGCTACTTGAGCGACACGCAATCGCTCGCCGGTTACCGGGAGAGATAGGCTGTCAGCGGATGGTATGGTAGGACTCGGGGAGGATGGTAACTCTACCACTTTCTCCCTGGGAGAAGCTGAAACAATCGGGTTCTCATCCCTTTCAGAAAAGGCTTGCATAATCACACTATCACAGAGAGAAACATCGCTATCCTCCTCTCTGCCTCGACTCGATTGTGCACGAGTTATAGCGCACACCGGAAACAACCGCTGTTTCGCATAGGCAGCCTACACATTAGGAGACATCATCATGCCGGTGTCAAATCATATCATAATAAAAGAAATACATAGCCTATATATTCGTCTTTTTTAAAATAGAAGGAATCAGAATGTGAACTTTAGCGAATTGTATTCAAATTGTGCTTAGAGGGAATTATTTTCACCGGACATAAATGTCCGACGAGTTTTCATTTTGTCGGACTTCAATACATTTTACCGGACAAAGACCGGTAATTACCGGTTAACGGAAACCCTGACACACACACACACACACACACACACACACACACACTGAACACTGAACACTGAACACTGACTGAAGACTTCATGTTCCCTCCTCCTCTGCCGTGTTCTCCAGGACAAGGCGTTGGACTCAGAGGAGGACCGCAGCTCTGTCTCCAGCTTCGGCTCGGAGTTCTCTGGTAGAAGAGGTTTCGGCTCCTCCAACACTCTGTCTGTCTCCGGGGTAAGACTTCTGCTATCACTGAACACACGGAGGTGAGGAAGATATGACCTCAGATAAAGACAGGAAGACCGTTCACACAGGACGACTCTATCTGTTTGATGGCATAATCGTTTATTAAACCTGAGATCCTTCTGTGTTGTTTATCTGCATCAAGATGCTTGTTTTGACACTAAAGGAACTTTAATAAAGTTAATTTAATAAAGGACCTTTAATAAAGTTAACTTTAATAAAGGAACTTTAATAACACCTCAGAAAGATAATGTGTTACTATTACAGTGATAGGCCTTATGACCGAAGGTTACAGTAAAATGTAAAATGTGGATAAACTTTCACTTTTGGTTTTGGTTTTCCTACGGTTTTGTGTTTTATTTGTTGCTATTGTTTGTATTGTGTTTGATTTGTGATAAAAAAAAAAATGTGGATAAACTAAACTGGATAAAAATGTCCCTCCCGTTGTCCCGTAGCGCACGGGGAGTGTGCTGAGTGTGTACAGCGAGGCGGGGGACTTCGGCAGCGTGGCGGTGCAGGGGGCGGTGGAGTTCGCTCTGCGGTACAGCCCAGCCGGGGAGCTCGTCATCACCGTGGAGCAGTGTCTGGACCTGGCCTACGGCAACGCACGCAAGCTACGCACTGATCCGTGAGCTCAACACACACACACACACACACACACACACACACACACACACACACACACACACACACACACATAACCAAACAATCTGTTACCTCAACACACACACACACACACACACACACACACACACACATAACCAAACAATCTGTTACCTCAAAACACACACACACACACACACACACACATAAACAAACAATCTGTTAGCTCAATACACACACACACACACACACACATATAAACAAACAATCTGTTAGCTCAATACACACACACACACACACACACACACACACACACACACACACACACAATATTGAGGAACCAAAGCCAAAGAATTTTACTCTTGTGTACTTGTACAGTAAGATGTAATAAAAGCGATTCCGACACACACACACACACACACACACACACACACACACACACACACACACACACACACATTATCTTCTGGTCATGGCATCTGGTCATTAAATGATGGACATACACACTCTCTGTTCTGCAGCTATGTGAAGACCTACCTCTGCCCTGACAAACACAGCAAGAAGAAGACCTCAGTCAAGAAACGTACCATTAACCCCGTCTACGGTGGAGAAACACTGAAGGTAGGTTAACCCAGAAGGTTACTGGTTCGATCCCCAACTCAGGAGGGAGCTGCATGTGCCCTTGAGCAAGACACATAACCCCTAATTGCTCCAGGGGCGCTGACTATGGCTGACCCTGTGCCTAGAGCAAAACGTACCAAAATCCAACAATTGCATGGCAAATAAAACATTCTTCTTTTTCTTCTTCTTCTTCTTCTATCTGACCACACTGCAAATTCAATTAAAAGTTAGGATTTGTTAGACAGGAACAGATCAAAATGCTGCAATTGCATTACATATATGCTAGCCTCTCTGTCTGAACCCTCTCCCTCCAGTACAAAATCAAGATGGATGACCTGAAGGGCCGGACCCTGAACCTGGCTGTGTGGCACCACGACCCCAGAGGCAGGAATGTCTTCCTGGGTCAGGTAGAGGTCAACCTGAAGACCTGGGACTGGGGACATGAGGTCCTGACCTGGTACAACCTCCTGCCTAAGGTAAGTCACCTAGTACAACCTCCTCCCCAAGGTAAATCACCTGGTACAACCTCCTGCCCAAGTTAAGTCACCTGGTACAACCTCCTGCCCAAGTTAATCACCTGGTACAACCTCCTGCCCAAGTTAATCACCTGGTACAACCTCCTGCCCAAGGTAAGTCACCTGGTACAACCTCCTGCCCAAGTTAATCACCTGGTACAACCTCCTGCCCAAGTTAATCACCTGGTACAACCTACAAACAAGGTAAATCACCTGGTACAACCTACAAACAAGGTAAATCACCTGGTACAACCTCCTGCCCAAGTTAATCACCTGGTACAATCTCCTGCCCAAGGTAAATCAGAGGCTAAGGTAAACCACATACAGGACAGAACACACCTGAGGAATGTCGTACTGTATGTGCCTGCACTGAACTCAGCATGCAGATATAGGGGGGCGGGGGGCGGGGGGGAGGGGGGTCAGCGGCAGGTAGCCTAGAGGTAGCCTGGTTCGATCCCCGGCTCAGGAGGGAGCTGCATGTGAGCTGGTGAGTAGAGGGTTGCTAGCATCAAATCTAAGGTGCCTACCACTGCTGTTGTGCCCCTGAGCAAGGCACTTAACCCCCTAATTGCTCCAGGGCGCTGACTATGGCTGACCCTGTGCCTAGAGCAAAGAAATACATTTTGTTGTACTCTGTGCAATGACAAAAAGGTTGAATCTAATCTAATATAGGACTGAGAATAAATGTGAATTGAAGTTAAGAGTTCAACAGAGTTATAACTGCACACTGTGCACTGTAAGTGGTGGATGATATCCAGACATCACCCCGATGCCGTTTGGCAATCTTCCAGCTGTCCTAACAGTGACCTGACCAGAGAAGAGACATTTAGCAAGAGTGCTCATTATTTCTCAGAAGCTCCTTGTCTACCCTGATTATAAAACACAATTCACTTCCTGACCAGAGAAGACAAATTTAGCAAAGAGTGCTCATTACTTCTGAGAAGCTCCTTGTCCTGGTTATATACAATTCATGTGGGGGGGGAGGAGAAGACCTTATGTTTCAATATTGTCTGAGTCTCCTAGTTCTGTTAGTTAAGAAGAAAATAACATGGACAAACTCAACTGGACTCAATAACCCTCCAAGATCTGATCTGAACACTGATCCTCGAAGTGAAATACTGTCGAGATGCTAAATGCCACCAGGATTTGAGTTGCAGTAATGTGTTTTTTTAATAGTAATGTGTTTTTTTAAAATAATAATGTGTTTTTTGTTTTCCAGAACCCTGAAGGCCAAGATCCTGAGTATCAGGGACTGTTGACGGTGGCCCTGAAATATGTCCCTCCTGGCTCTAATGGTACAGACATCCACTAGTAATCCATCAACAACATTTCAATACAGCTCCACTGATACTCATTAATAATAATAATAATAATAATAGTAATAATAGTAATGTATACTTTATCCACCCCTCTTCCCACAACCTACACTGTTATGAGGAAGTGACTCAAAACATGATTATTATTGTGTTTTAAAACCATAAGAAGTGCTAAGCTAAGCTAATAGGTGACATGGTCTGGTCAATTGGGCCGCAAGTCGACCAGTTCAAAACCAACCAAACAAAACATTTGGACTTTCAACGTTGTTGAAAATCCCAACACAAACTCGCTAGTCAAGCCAAAATACTGCCACGCAATGGATTGGGTGAGTAATCCCCACTGCTAACTAGAACACTACTTCACATTGTTAGCAGGCTCACAAAACAAGCTGTGTCAGTTGGCTAGCGAGTGTGTCACTGATTTTCAACAACGCTGAAATGTATTTACATGTTCCTAAATAAAAGTCAGAACATTAAATCGGCTGCCGACTTGTTTCCCCTTTCACCAGACTGTGTCACAAGTGGACACGCCCCCGTTTCTCTGTCAGAGAGTTGAGTGTGAGGCCAAGTAGTCTCCAACATTGTTGCTTTTTGAGGCTTTCACACTGCTTGTTTGTTGCAAGTTTGATTGCGTACACATCCAGAGAATCCTTGGATTCATTGACAGTTCCTGTTTCTCTTGTATACGTGTGTATGGATATGCTGACTTGTTCCTTCGCAAACCAGTATAAAAAAACAACACACTGATAGTTAACCATACCATAGCATATAGTAGATTATAGCTCTATCGATGAATCTCAGTACTTTCATACTTTGGTTATGCACACACACACACACACACGCACGCACACACACACACACTTAATCAATGCAACTATGCACACACACTAGTAAAACCTAAAAAAGCAAAGTTGGGAGATTCTTGGATACACTCTACTTTGCATTCTGTCAGCACCATAGGCGTGTCCATACTTTGTAATGCCTCCCACTGCTGTGCAAACAACAATTGGCTGAGAAAACAATTGACTGAGCAAATAAAATGCCTAGTAAGCCTTTTTTAATGAACGTTTAATGATGCAATGGGGCCCTTTGTGTGGCTAGAGCAAAAAATACATTTAGTTGTACTGTGTATGCAATGACAAAAAGGTTGAATCTAAATCTAATCTAATAGCATTAGCTCAATATAGCATTAGCTCAATATAGCATTAGCTCAATATAGCATTAGCTCAATGTAGCATTAGCTCAATGTAGCATTAGCGCTCTGGCCTTCAGTGTTATTGTGGTGGGTGTTGCAGGAGGTTTGATCGCAGCTCAGGCCAACTCGGGGGAGATCCATGTGTGGCTGAAGGAGGCCAGGGAGCTGCGGAGGCTGAAGCCCCAGGGGGTGGACTCCTTCGTCAAGTGGTGAGTGAGCTGCAGACGTGATGTGAAGTCACGGCCCCAGGGCATAGCAACTCCAACGGGATTGTTTCACAGAGGTATTTTACTCTGGTATCGAATTTAAACCAGACTTTGTACAAAGCCGGCTCGTCGGACAGTCTTTCTGTGTGTGTGTGTGTGTGTGTGTGTGTGTGTGTGTGTGTGTGTGTGTGTGTGTGTGTGTATTGCATTGCTTTGGGTGTGTCATATATATCAAAGGGTGTGTGTGTGTAGGGGTATGTGTCTTATCTGCCTCTATCTTTCTGGTAATATGACAGGAAACTGTGGAGATCTGACGCTGTATTTTCTCTGTTATCTCTCTGGTGCAATTTCCTGTGAACGTCAGTGTGTTTTCTTGTCTGTGTGCTGCTTAGCCCATTTCATGGTACTATGATACTATGGTTTCACAATACTATATCGGTAAGCATTTGTATCAATTACATGTTGCCAGACAACCTTTATTACATTCATTACAATGTTTCAACCATTACATTGTAGCTCTTCCTCATTAAGAATTAGGCTTAAATAAGCATTGAGGTAAAGAGAAAGAATAATATCTATATATTTGCCCACAACCCTCCGATTGCCAGCTCACTCACTGCAAAAAGTAAATCTAAGTAAGATTAAATATCTTAAATCAAGGCAATATGCTTGTTGTTTTGTCTGACTTTTAAGATATCTTTTAATTGTTTTAAGAAAATCTTGGCAAGTGAAATTTTCCTGTTCTGTTGGCAGATAATTTAACTTATTTTAAGTAATAAGTAATAATAATAAATAATGTTATTGTTTGTTTTTTTCTTGTTTTTGAGAGCTGACTTTTTGCAGTGCACCCCTGATGTGTTCACTGTTCTTCTTCTGTTGTAGTTCCATGTTGCCAGACACAAGTAGGAAGAGTCATCAGAAGACGCGTGTTGTGAAGAAGAGCCAGGAGCCGGTGTATAACCACGCCATGGTGTACGACGGCTTCAAGGCCGAGGAGGTCAGAGAGGCGTGCTGTGAGCTGACCATCTGGGACCACAACAAACTCTCCAACCACTTCCTGGGAGGGATGCGGCTCGGTCTGGGCACAGGTGACTGGTTCACACTGTTCAGATGAGTGACTGGTTTAACACTGTTCAGATGAGTGACTGGTTTAACACTGTTCAGATGAGTGACTGGTTTAACACTGTTCAGATGAGTGACTGGTTTAACACTGTTCAGATGAGTGACTGGTTTAACACTGTTCAGATGAGTGACTGGTTTAACACTGTTCAGATGAGTGACTGGTTTAACACTGTTCAGATGAGTGACTGGTTTAACACTGTTCAGATGAGTGACTGGTTTAACACTGTTCAGATGAGTGACTGGTTTAACACTGTTCAGATGAGTGACTGGTTTAACACTGTTCAGATGAGTGACTGGTTTAACACTGTTCAGATGAGTGACTGGTTTAACATTGTTCAGATGAGTGACTGGTTTAACACTGTTCAGATGAGTGACTGGTTTAACACTGTTCAGATGAGTGACTGGTTTAACACTGTTCAGATGAGTGACTGGTTTAACACTGTTCAGATGAGTGACTGGTTTAACACTGTTCAGATGAGTGACTGGTTTAACACTGTTCAGATGAGTGACTGGTTTAACACTGTTCAGATGAGTGACTGGTTTAACACTGTTCAGATGAGTGACTGGTTTAACACTGTTCAGATGAGTGACTGGTTTAACACTGTTCAGATGAGTGACTGGTTTAACACTGTTCAGATGAGTGACTGGTTTAACACTGTTCAGATGAGTGACTGGTTTAACACTGTTCAGATGAGTGACTGGTTTAACACTGTTCAGATGAGTGACTGGTTTAACACTGTTCAGATGAGTGACTGGTTTAACATTGTTCAGATGAGTGACTGGTTTAACACTGTTCAGATGAGTGACTGGTTTAACACTGTTCAGATGAGTGACTGGTTTAACACTGTTCAGATGAGTGACTGGTTTAACACTGTTCAGATGAGTGACTGGTTTAACACTGTTCAGATGAGTGACTGGTTTAACACTGTTCAGATGAGTGACTGGTTTAACACTGTTCAGATGAGTGACTGGTTTAACACTGTTCAGATGAGTGACTGGTTTAACACTGTTCAGATGAGTGACTGGTTTAACACTGTTCAGATGATCTGTAGCCCTGGGGGGTATTCCATCAAAGTCACAAAAGGACATTTTTGGCTTATTTTTATGTTGTTTGATGTTTCGCGAGACTTAAAAAAAAATAGCAAGAAAAAGGCTTAGTTTTATGTTGTTTGATGTTTCGCGAGACTTAAATTGTTTTGTTTTTTTAAGATTGTGGTATAGTCAGTCACTCAATCTTGTGCAATGCCTTGATTTTTTTAAGATTGTGGTATAGTCAGTCACTCAATCTTGTGCAATGCCTTGTTTTCCTGTTTGATTCCAGGACAAAGCTATGGCAAGAAGGTCAACTGGATGGATTCTGTCAACCAGGAAATTCAACTGTGGGAGAAGATGCTGTCCAGCCCAAACATTTGGGTCGAGGGAGAGATCCCTCTTCGCTCCGCAATGACTCCCAGGAAATAGATTCCTCCAGGAAGTAGACTCCTCCAGGAAGTAGACTTCCCCAGGAAAGAAAAATCAGACTCTTATATTCATGATATGCAGATATGAATTGCTGTCCTTTTCAACATGGTACCAGGCAGAGATCAGGCGTTACACTCTGTCTCGATGGGGGTTTATACTTTTTCTGTCCATACTGTCTTTGTCATCTCCCTACAGATTATTTATGTGAAGGACATGCAACTTTGCAATTCTGATGTCATCTCTCTATATATAAATTATGTAATAGGCTATATATAATTAACCTAGCAAATATGAGTGCATGAAACTTGTTCTATTGACATCCTTACTGTACCGACAGTGATTGTTGTTTCACTTTCTACTGACAAATGTACTTAATATAAGTCGCTTTGGACAAAAGGTAGGGCTCTGATGTGGTGATTAGGGTAATGAACAATCGGGAGGTGTGTGTGTGTGTGTGTGTGTGTGTGTGTGTGTGTGTGTGTGTGTGTGTGTGTGTGTTCTCGTTATCTGAATGATTATCTGTTTTATCTGTATTTCCAACATTAAACCTAAACTACCAACATACAGTGCCTTGTGTAAGTAATGAAGAGATTCTCATCCAATGAGTTTGGAGGCATTTGCTTAAGAGATGTTTCTGTAAACTTTCAGAAAACATTCTGCTGCTACAGTTACATCATCAGCAATCACTCTGGTACATGATCGTATTCATCTTATCTCCACAAGGTCTTTTTCCACACCTCTGTCGGCTTTTTGGGTACTTTTTAGCAAACTGTAACCTGCCCATCCTTTTGGAGGATAACTAGAGGTTTGAGGAGAACTAGAGGTTTGCGCCCAAGTTTTTCCTGATCAGTTGGTATGGAAAAACTCAGGGCCCTAACTATGATGAAAATAAATGGAAATGCCCAGTTGGTACTCAGTCCACATGTTTCCCGCTTCATTCTGCCCTCCCACCAGTGGCGGATACAGAAAGTGGCTGATGGGTAGGCCTGGAAAAATCTGGGTAGGCCTGAGTGAAACTCATCACCGCACGTTTTAGACCTATGTATGAGCAGCCAGATGGATGGAACACAACCGGGCTCGCGATCATAGGCGTCGATTTATGTTTCTGCCCGTGGGTGCTCAAAACATTTGGGTACGACCAACACGCATGCACACACACGCACACACACGCACACGCACGCACGCACACACGCAAAATATTCGCAGGGACTGGAGGAGATCACTATGCAGACCATGAAACGAACGGAAAATAAATAAAGTACCTGTCTACCCAGAGAATGCAACGGACAGCCAAACAAGTTATTATAATACACACACGCAAGGCATTCAAGCGCACGCAATAGTCAATGAATTAACCAATAACCATCAACTATGGAGGACCAAGTATAGAAATTGTAATAAGAAATGCCTGTATTATCATTTGCAAGCTTTTAACTGTGGGTGTTGACAGTCCAGTGCAAACCGAAAGCTCAAGTTGAATCATACATGTTATGTACCTGGCTCGGACCAGTTGTGGTGATCCATCATTTTATTACAAAACTTAACGCTGCTTATTAGGGGATTTACGTAAACTGGTGTATACACATTTTTGTTGTGTAAAGTTGTGTGCTTCTATTGTATTATATTATTATATCCAGTGAAGGCATACACAATGTTGTTCCACACAAATGTTCCCCCTCTTCGTTTTAATCTTGGAAAGTCTCATAAAAAATATACTTCACCGAACTATTACAGCGCTGTCTCGGACTCTCCGCACGTCGGCGTGTGGCGTCATCATCTGTTATTGTGAATAAATAAGATTTCTAGACAAGGCCTGGTCCAAACTTTCATTATTTTCACTGACTTCCAGACGTGGCTTTTTAAGAAAGCGGGACAATGTTAGCTGTTTAGCCATCGTAGCGCGCACACTGAACAACTGGTCAAGGTCAACTGAACAATCAGAGTAAACGTAAAAGAGGAAGCAATGTAAACGTAAGAGAGGAAGTTGAATATTATTAGTATTAATACATACTTTTAATCATTTCCAAGACAAAACTATTCACATTACAGTTAGTTAGTGAAAATGTAACTTTTAAAATATTTTATTATTTAAAAAAATGTATTTTTATGAATCTGACTGGGTGGGCCAGCTGTCAATCTGGGCGGGCCTAGGCCCACCCAGGCCCACCCATAGATCCGCGCCTGCCTCCCACACCTCTTTGTTGCGAAAAATAATTTGCTCATAACAGAAAAAAGTGGATTCTTTCAAATATTTATTGTAGGCCTTATGTAATTATTCAGGACTTATTCTGTAAACTGGAGTGTTGAAAGGATGATGAGACAGTAGCTGACCTGTAAGAACACTATTCATCTACGTCTTTCTGTATGGTTTAATGCTATATGTAACGCACTTTAAATTGCCCCTGTTGTATGAAATGTGCTATAAAAAATAAACTTGCCTTACCGTATTTCTAACCTATCGCTTCCACTAGGTGGCGGCACAGACGCATCCAAACAATGAAGAATTCCTCAGAATGACCAAAGTTTGTGTAACCTTCCAAATCCACAAGTAGGTGCTAGATGGGATCCTTGGAACGACCCTGCGGTGAGGGCTGGCCTAAGGAATCCTGGCTGCGTTCGTAATTACGCTCTGGAAATCTGATCAGCACTCATGGGATGCCTCTCGTCCAATCAAATTACTTGATCCCTTTATGACGTCGGACCCAGTGTGCGCTCCGGCGCTCTCGGAGCGAATTTACGAACGCAGCCAAGAGCTGGCCCAAGGAACCCAGTCAGCACATCGTCCAGAGGAGGCGGCCCACGTCAGAGTGACTAAAACTTTCTGTGTCTCTCCCAAACTCTCAAACGCATAGTTACTGCGCTGCTCATACACTTTAGAGATGGATATGAACGTGGCCGCATCTCACAGATGTCGGGCTGCATATTGGAGTTATAATGTCTGATATTATAGTCTGATGTATTTTTCCACTCCTCCGGATACATTTTTCAAATATTCCTCCTGGACGAAGTCCGTCTAATCCCGTTACTTTGCTTTTGGAGTCTTCCAGGTAAGTGTTGAAAAACTAAATAAACATTATAAACATTACACCAAAGTATGTTTAATAGCGCTTTTAACGAACAGACCAGTGCATACACATAATAAACTCAAATAGTTTAGCTTTTTATAGTGACATTGGATCTCAGTTGAACTTCTTATTACTAAAGAGAAAAGTGTCTGACCGTTTATTTTATTATTTGCTCAGGAATTAGTTCAAAACACATTTAGGACAGATTCACCAGATGACAACATTCAAGATTCATAAATCTCAATTACCATTGCCTGTAGTGAGAGTTAGACTGCTTTACAACCTTCAGGCAGTAACATAACCTACTGTAAAATACTGCCAATAGTACCATAAAATGAATAATCTTAACAGTGTAAATATAATGAAAAACAAAGTTTGGTAAATGTGTGTTATGTTTGTGCAAAGTATTGGAAGTCTAGCATCCCAGGAAAATCGGACACTTTGAGATATTCCATCATTATTCATAACAGTATAGATCAGTTAGACATTTTGTTTACCCCCTTAAATATGAATCTATATGGATAAACGTGGCAGTATTCCTACTGTTAATAAAGGTGAAACGATTTCCTCCTTCATAAGCATGACTCATAGCTTTCTCCCTTCTCCTTTCTTCAGATAGACCTTACTCAACATGGGGGACTGGAGCGCGTTAGGAAAACTTCTGGACAAGGTGCAGGCGTACTCCACCGCGGGAGGAAAGGTGTGGCTGTCTGTCCTCTTCATCTTCCGCATCCTGGTCTTGGGAACAGCGGTGGAGTCCGCCTGGGGGGACGAGCAGTCTGCCTTCACCTGCAACACACAGCAGCCCGGCTGTGAGAACGTCTGCTACGACCAGTCCTTCCCCATCTCCCACGTCCGCTTCTGGGTGCTGCAGATCATCTTCGTCTCCACGCCCACCCTCCTCTACCTGTGCCACATCTTCTACCTGACCAACAAGGAGGTGAAGCTCACGCTGAAGGAGGAGAGGCTGAGGGCCATCCAGAGCGGCGGGGGAGACGTGGACGGACCCCTCCGGAAGATCGAGCTGAAGAAGTTCAAGTACGGCCTGGAGGAGCACGGCAAGATCAAGATGAAGGGGGCCCTCCTCCAGACGTACATCTTCACCATCGTGTTCAAGTCCCTCCTGGAGGTGGGCTTCCTGGTGATCCAGTGGTACATCTACGGCTTCAGCCTGGCCGCCCGCTACGAATGCGTGCGCTTCCCCTGCCCGCACAAGGTCGACTGTTTCCTCTCCCGCCCGACGGAGAAAACCGTCTTCATCATCTTCATGTTGGTGGTGTCCTTAGTCTCTCTGGCTCTGAATGTGATCGAGTTGGTCTATCTCTTTTTCAAACGGATAAAGGATTGGATTAAGAGCCCGGACGGCGGTTTTCAACACAACACGGAGCTCAGGCCCAGCACCCAGGACATGTCGTACGTCTACTGCAACGGCTGCCCGCCTCCCACCGCCCCCATGTCCAACCTGGGCTACAACCTGGACACGGGAGAGAAGACCAACTCCTGCAACAACTACAACAAGCAGGCCAACGAACAGAACTGGACCAATTACAGCACGGAACAGAACCAGTTGGGCCAATCGGGGCCCAACAACTCCAACTGCCACAGCCCCC
Source organism: Nansenia antarctica (assembly GCF_963989245.1). Classification (NCBI taxonomy): domain Eukaryota; kingdom Metazoa; phylum Chordata; class Actinopteri; order Argentiniformes; family Microstomatidae; genus Nansenia; species Nansenia antarctica. Next base: position 31,519,525 of record NC_137688.1, read on the forward strand.
CTGACTACCCTGGGAAAGTGACTATGGGGAAGGAGCTTCACCTCCTGAAACAGATGGAAGCGCGACCTAGCAGCCAGGCTAGTAGCCGCGCGCGGCCTGACGACCTGGACGTCTGACTGGGTTATAGACCTGTACTGGGTTATAGACCTGTACTGAGTTATAGATATATCTGTACTGGGTTATAGATATACCTGTACCTGTACTGGATTAAGTCACCAGGGCCTAGTTGTTCAAAACCTTTAATCTGGATCAGAATGATCCTGATTCTTTTTTGCTATCCAGGATCAGATCTAGCTGGCTGATTTCCCCTATAAGACTCAAAATCAGCCAGATCGATCTGATCCTGGATAGCAAAAAAGATTAAAAGTTTTGAACAACTGGGCCCAGCTAGGAGTTTGGACTACAGAACAATAGGGGTCAGAGACCAGGGAATGAAACATTCCGTTTGACTGTTACTAAACAACGGCACTTCAAAACTGAAAAGAAGTGTCAAGAAGTGTTTACACCGCACGACGTGGTACATTCCAGTTTTGATAATGACACTAAGGCTCGACAAGTGTCATTTATCAAACGTCAGGAAATGTGAGACTCTTTGCGGAAACTTTATATTGCCTTAACATTCCACCATACACAAACTAAAGTCAGCTCCTTATATGCAGTATAACTATTTAATGTGTTTCTCCATGTTCTCAAGAATACCATCAATCACACCGTACTTTGTGTTCTAATTAATTAGTAAATATATATTTATTAGGAATTAGAAACATCTGATAGAAGCATTTTTATTGAAGAGTATGTATTGTAATGTATTAGTATTATTATGATCCTGATAGACTTCGAATCGTTGCTGGATAGCACTACTATTTCTGTCTCTTGTGTGTTCTAGTTGTCCAATGCAAACATTTGTGTCATATTTTTCTTGGTGTGAGTGGTTTTAACGTAACTACTGCTGTAGTCGAGATTCAAACAAATCAAATATACCAAGGCTCAAGTTACAGACGAGTATGGTTCTGAGAAAGTGTGAAAACGTAGGTGTGTGCCAAGGAAAAAGAGGTCGGAAAAAACTGTAAGACTCAATCTGAGCCCCTATTCGCTAGTCGGCTCCATTCCCTGTCTCTCTTTGCCAATTAAGAGCAAAGTTTGAACAGCACCTCTGACCTACAACTCACAGCTGGCTGTCTGCTATGGCAATGTGTTTACTTACACTTGAGTCCAGTAACACAGACTTAACCTAATGCTGTATGCAACATTAGGGACAAATTGAATGCCTGTTGATGATAAATGAACATTTGAAAAGGCTTAAGAGACTGAAAAGTAAATGAAGTGAAATGAACCCGCTATTCCCCCGCCTTCAGAGTTTCCTATTTATCCACAAAGCTAAATAAAAACACATGTCTGGGCACAGCTCTGCTCACCGCACATGGCAGAGGTGGAGAGAGAAAAATGGCAATAGCGTAAGTCACACTGTCTCAAAAGTGTTCTGTAAGACTTACGATAAGACTGGATCAGTTTTACACATTGCATAATAACAGTATGTACCAATAAATATTGTACAAGTATGAAACTAGAGGGTATAACTCAAAAGAACAAAATGTCTGAAATAAACTTGGCAGCATTTTTTGCAATAAAAGACAGGAGTCTTCTTAAACAGCCAAAGAATGTCAATAGGGTAAATAAGCACACTTCCATGCATCTTCTCTATGACACAGATTTATGAAAATCATCATGTGCGTATTTCTGTCTGTGAACTTTGTCTGTGTTTTAATAACTATTATGTTTCAAATAAATCTGTTTTACTGTGTCAGCTTACATTGATGTGGGTCATAGTCATCAGACACATCCTGAGTTCACCCTTAAAAGCATTTAGTTTTAGACTGAGCGTAGGAGAGAGTGTAGCAGTGTTGCCTTGTGTCTGACTAGAATCTGTGAAAAAATAGTGATTATTACCTACTTATATCACTCTTCGCACTTTTGGTTAGATGCTAAACTGCATTTCGTTGTATAGTACTTGTACTCTGCGATGACAATAAAGTTGAATCTAATGTAATTTATTTGAATCATGTGAGTGGCTCTGAAGATCATAATTGCATGTTTTTCGTTCGGAGAGCCTAAGATAGCTCTCTGTCAGGAAGGCCTCCAGTGGGACTGTCCCATTGTCTCGAGACGAGTGGAAATCTAAGGCTCGGGAGGTTACATTTCCTCTGACTGCATGGCCGTTTAGACCACATTTCAGGGCGGTGCTAGGAACACACGTTGGAGCTGCATGTTAGGTTAGCTGAACTAAAAATAGCTAGCTAGCCTAACTGTATGTTCTCTTCATGACATCAGCTCAATGCCAAGGAAAGTTTTACTCATTATGTTATATCCACAATCCAATGGATGTATCTGTATATATGGTAATAGTACTTGACTCTTTAAGTGGTGTTTGGACTGGAGCTGATATACACAGTCTGACACATTAATCATACAAAGGAAACAGAACTGAGTCATGCCTCTATTACCCTTACTTTGACTCACTACAACTATACAAAACATCTGTACAAAAACGTATCTGTACAAAAACATTAGCCATGCCCCAAATATGGTCTAGACAGTCAGTAAGTATTCTATCACCCTTTCGTTGGAAGCATGGGTGTTTTTAACGTATTACTTTCTTGTTGATCTTCTGTGTCATACCTAACTAGGTACTATCGAAGCGTATTTGCAAAGATAGATTCTGTCTGTGCGTGGTAGCCCTGAGGAACACGGGGGGGTAAGCCACAATGACTAACACCAGAATGGGCAGCTGCTTCCTTTTGCATGCTTGGCCTGGAGCCAAGACCATCTCTGACAGAAAAAAAAGAGAATCCATTGGCTTGTGGACCCCTGCTGTGCTGTGGTAATGACTTTCATACTCTCCGACTTCTTCATTTGTTTTTGCAGTTTGTAGTAAGACACACTTCCTTTTTATTGTTGCCTACATTCCCCATGTGGAGACAGAGGATGGGACTAAAAGACTGTGAAACCATTAGGGTTTCCTTTGGACAGAAATATAGCAGTTCCTTCCCTGAAATAATGTCAGATTATGTCCCTTTCTCCTGAATGTTTAAAATCAAAGTCTTCTCTCAAGACCAGATTCACACTCTCTGATACAGGCGTATTGATCGTGCCTCTCCCTCTCTCCCATCCTCCCATCCTCCCTCCCCTCCACCCCGTTCTCTTCCTTCCTTTCTCCCTCCCCACAACCCCCCTCTTGATCTCCCTCAATTCCTCCATCTCCCCCTTTTCTTCTTTCCTTCCTTTCTCCTCTACAGCCCTCTTTCTCTCAACCATCCCCCTCTCCCTCCTCGTCCCTCCCTCCTGTCTCTCCGTCCCTTGGTACATCCTCCTCTCTGTATTATCATAGGTCTGTAAACAGTGGAGACAGTCAGAGGGCCTTGTTGTGTTGCCTGCGTGGCCCAGTGGGAGGGGAGGTTTTGGGCTGTGGGAGGTTGGGAGGGGAGGGAGGTTTTGGGCTGTGGGAGGTTGGGAGGGGAGGGAGGTTTGGGGCTGTGGGAGGGCGGGAGGGGAGGGAGGTTTGGGGCTGTGGGAGGTTGGGAGGGGAGGGAGGTTTTGGGCTGTGGGAGGTTGGGAGGGGGGAGGGAGGTTTGGGGCTGTGGGAGGGCGGGAGGGGAGGGAGGTTTGGGGCTGTGGGAGGGGGGAGGTTTGGGGTTGTGGGAGGGAGGGTGGGGGGGAGGGAGGTTTGGGGCTGTGGGGGGGAGGGAGGTTTGGGGCTGTGGGGGGGAGGGAGGTTTGGGGCTGTGGGGGGGAGGGAGGTTTGGGGCTGTGGGGGGGAGGGAGGTTTGGGGCTGTGGGGGGGAGGGAGGTTTGGGGCTGTGGGGGGGAGGGAGGTTTGGGGTTGTGGGGGGGAGGGAGGTTTGGGGCTGTGGGGGGAGGGAGGTTTGGGGCTGTGGGGGGGAGGGTGGGGGGGAGGGAGGTTTGGGGCTGTGGGAGGGTGGGAGGGGGGGCCACTGGCCATGCTCGTCCTCCCCCTGGTGTTTGGCTGCCTGACTGTAAAACCTCCACCACCAGGCAGGAGGACGTGCCATTCAGACCGGCAGACTAATGGGAAACAGCAGGCTATATCCCAGTACCTCAGCTTAGCCTAGCCTATGCACTGATACAGCTAGCTACAGGATAGCACAAAGAGCATACTGTTACTGTTAGTTTACAACTGCAGTATCTGGTTATCACATTACATCAATTTCATCCGTGGAGCCATTCTTTTACATTTAGAGGAGGCTCTGCTTGAGGGTGAATCCTTTCAGGATGACAGGACTATAGTCGCATTGAGACTTGGAGTGGTGTGTTACACACTAAAAACTCTAAAGACATAAGGTTTGTTGTAAGTCCCTGTATTTGTTGTAAGTCACTTTGGTAAGTTGCTTTGGATAAAAGCATCTGCTAAATGGCAAAAAATGTAAATGTAAATGTAGAAATAGCAGACTATGACCAAGTAATAATAGAACGGATAATAGTTATAGAACAAACCATTTTATGAGAGATCTTCAATGTCCGTCAGAGGGGAAAGAGAGGGCAAGAAAACCCTTAATTCACCCAACAGTTCTGTACACAAGCTCTGTAATTTGTCAAAACAAGGGAGTGGCTCCTAGCTGCTGATGGTTACAGTGTGTGGCGACAATGACATTATTTTTTTTAACTAGAAAACATGATCACATCACTCTAGTCTCGACTCCACTGGCTTGACTGTCTGTTATCACTCTGTTACACAACACTACTCCTAACTTATAAAGCTCTCCATGGTCATGTTCTTGCCCATTTAAGACATTATAAGACGTGCTTATTACATCACGGTCCTGCAAGAACACACAGGCTGGGTTGCACCAAGATGGTTTAACTTTTAAACTGGATTAAATCAAAGTTTGCATACTAATCCTGCTGCACCAAGCTTTAAACCTATCTTAAACGCAGTTTACAATTAATCCTGATTAAGTCTAAAACCTTTGGTAATCTCAGTTTAATTTCCATTTAAACTTTTTAGAGATTCAATTCAAGTCTGTTGCACCAGTCATTTTAAACCTAGTTTAAAGCTGGATTGGCAGTTATATTTAAACCAACCCAACCTTGGTCCCAAAATTCTGTCCGTCTTGCTGTTCGACCCCATGCTCACACAGACACTTCTGTCGTTTGTCTTGCCCTTCTATGGGGTCGGTCCTGTTAAAAGACATGCTTTTCTTCAGCACACCACCACCCAGTATCAGCACCATTATATATATATGTATGCCATTTAGCTGACGCTTTTATCCAAAGCGACTTACATTGCAGTGAGTGCATACATTTCAGTATATATGGTCCCAGTAGGAATCGAACCCACAACCTAAGCGTTGTTAGCGCCATGCTCTACTAACTGAACCATCACACGCTATGCTCCAATGCTCTGACTCCTGTTATCTTTTAGAGATGTTCTTTGTCAGGTCCTGGGAAAACATCCATTATGCACAAAATGCTATAGCAACAGAAGGGGGCGGACTAGTAAAACAGAGGACTTATGCTGTCAAAAGGAATGAGCGTCAAGTACTGAGAGGAAAAATGTGTCCCTCTCCGTGATGCTGTCTTATTTCTCCACTAGTAAGCAGGGCCCAGTTGTTAAACACTTTTAATCTGAACCAGAATGATCCTGATTCTTTTTTGCTATCCAGGATCAGATCTATCTGACTGATTTTGAGTCATATAGGGGGAAATCAGCCAGCTCCATCTGATCCTGGACAGCAAAAAAGAAATCAGCATCATTCTGATCCAGATTAAAGGTTTTGAACAACTGGGCTCAGAAAGATACAAATACAACTAAAGAACATCTGTACCAATAGTCACAGACCACCTATAACAGTAATCACCCACTCTACGCCTCATTAGTGAACTCTCTGCGTTCGTTTTAGCCACACAAAATACCTCGAGATATCCTTTGATGTGATATTAGTGCCAGTCCCAATTAGCCTTACACTTGTTAACCCCGTATTACAATGGCATACTGCTTACAGCCGCGCTCAAAGTCGAGGGCTACTTTAGAAATGTGCGGTTTGGTGGTCACATCAGGAGTCATGTGGTATATATAGTCATATGCTTAAGGTTAAAGGTTATGGGTAGAGAGGGGTACATGTGACCTACGAATTTAAGTCTTTCAAACGGTTGTCTTTCACATAAAGGAGTGGTACTGACTAGTAAAATGAGGGGGAGGTGGTGTACAACAGGGAAGGTGGTGATACACAAAGTAAGGCACAAAGTAATGCGTTTTTTTAATTTTATTTTTTATTGACAGCATTGTGGAACCATAGCATCCTGTTGAACTGCTACTGACAATTAAGTGTACTCACTGACTTACAGACAAGCACAAGATCAAAGAGTTGGAAATACTACCAACAGTCTCTAACTCTAAAGACGGCACCTGATGAAATTAGTAGACTAGACAGAGAGAAAAATAGAATGTTCATGGTAGAAGTTTCCACTGGGTAAAAAAAAACATGAAAAAGGAAAAAATGTACGTTTAGAAAATAAATGCAAAACGTATTTCAGATCAGTCTCTCTACTAAGGGGCAACCTCATCCCACCCACCAACTAAAACTAATCTAACCTCAGAGGTAGATTCTGGGACGTGACGCATGGGAAGCCTGGGAAGCCTGGAAAGCCTGGGAAGCGCATATTGCGACGGTGTGCATGCGCCTAAACATCTAATGAGTGCCTACCATTGTTCACTTTAGTCTTGCTGTGACATCCTGGCGTGACGTCATATGCACATCTGGCCAAGTCCCAAAGTTCATACTGCGACGTGTTTAATAGGAGGTTTCACTACAAATGATTAGGAAGAGTTGCATTTGCAGTATGCAAATGTGTGGTATACTTGAAATGCCAGGACCTCATACTCGATTTGCCATTGCATCTACTATGAATTCTCTGCACACTACACTCAGGGAGACCTTAACGATTTTAGTCACACAGTTCAATGGAGCGGGTTAGGATATATAGGGAAATGTAATGTTAACAACATGGTTGAGATTCAGTCCTTACTCAATCATTTTTTACTAAACAGTATGTCATATGGTTAGTATGATTATGGTTAGTATGCAGTACTAGCATCTTGAATTATGCCTATTGTCTTGTGCTGTAATGTCAGGAACCGAAGACTAAGAATTGTACTCTCTTACACTCGTTGTAATGTGACGTAATAATATAACTTGAAACAGAATCTACGTAATCAGTGGGCACTATGAACTTTCGGACATGCCATCTACCTTTAAAGCAACCCCAACACGGATGCAGGAGAAAGGGGAGACACTGTTGGGTCTTGGCTCTTCTTGAAATAGCACAACAGCGACATCTGGTGGTTGGAGATGGCATTTCATTCCCCCCCCCCCCCCTCATCTCTTCAGTGATCGACGTGGGTCCCTGCCGCCGTTGCCCATGGAGACCTTTGGCTTTGAGGCATGACTGTGTCTCCCTGTGCCGTGACGCCACGCTGGCTGTCCTGCGCTGCCATGGTGGACCAGATCCCGAGAGAGAGGAGAGCTGCCATGGTGGACCAGATCCCGAGAGAGAGGAGAGCTGCCATGGTGGACCAGATCCCGAGAGAGAGGAGAGCTGCCATGGTGGACCAGATCCCGAGAGAGAGGAGAGCAGCCATTGGAGGAGTAAGTCATCGCAGGGGCGGGGTTTGGGCTCACTGGAAAACTTGTGACAGGCTCAATTTTTAACTAGAGAAAGGGGATTAGATTAGATTAAATGTTATTGTCATTGCAAGTAGTACAAGTACCAGACAACGAAATGCAGTTTAGCATTTAACCAGAAGTGCAAATAGTGACATAAAACATGTGAGAAGTACGGTAGTTAGAGGTATACAAGAGATAGCAGTAGGCCATGTACAGTTAAGGTAGCTATGTACGGTGTATACAGATGTATACATTAGAGGCTATATCAAAAAAGAGGTAAGTACAAATGATAGAGGTGAGAAGGGGAATGGAACAAGAAAGAAGAGAAGAGGAATGGTAGAAAGGAAAGAGGAACAATAAAAAAGAAAAGTAGGTGGGACATTTACAACTAATAGAGCATATGTGTGTGTGTGTGTGTGGGTGTGTGTGTAACTATTCTAATTGTCGTCATCAATGGAATACAGGTTCAAAGATGTTTCGTGGCACTTTTGATGTGTACTCACGGTTCTGTTAGGCTGGTAAATCTGGGCCAGGACCTCCTGGTTTGGCTCGCTGAAGTTTGGCACCTCCGAGAAGATCATGCAAAACCTGCAACATACAAAGGTAACATTGACGTGGAGGTGACTATATCAATCCTGTACTGGTAAGAGTACAGCCATTGCCTCTGTTGTGACATAATACAAAACCACAGAAGCACCCTCCAAAACAATCAGACTTTTGTAAAAAAAAAAAAAAAAAAAAAAAGTGTGCCAGTGTAAGACACCTCATAGACAGCAGGTGAACAGCAGGTGAACAGCAGGTGAACAGCAGACACAGTGTAAGACACCTCATAGACAGCAGGTGAACAGCAGGTGATAGGAGGTGAACAGCAGGTGAACAGCAGACACAGTGTTCTGGGGTTTGTTTCTTACTCTCCGATCTTCTGGATGTCTCCTCCTCTGCCTATGTAGAGAGTCAGACAGTCCTTCCACAGCGTCGCGTACCTACACACACATACATACATACACACACACACACACACACACACACAAACTTAAAATGCATTAACATGCAACAAACTAATGTAATGATGAGTGAATGAGTACATGGATAGATTGATGGATGGATGAATAGATGGATGGGTGAGTGAATGAGTAGATAGATAGATGAATGGATGGATGAATGCACCCTCGTGTGAGGCGGATGATGTCTCCTGGCTGGATGAGTCCACCAACCTCATCCCACACGGAAAGCATGATGCTTCCACTCTTATCAGCCACCTTACAGGAGGGAGAGAAAGGTGAGGAATTATCCAACATTACATGGGGTAGAGGGAGCGAGTATGTGCATCAGTGTGTGTGTGTGTGTGTGTGTGTGTGTGTGTGTGTGTGTGTGTGTGTGTGTGTGTGTGTGAGAGAAAGAGAGATAATTCATCCTTCACCTTACAGGAGCGAACTTCATGCCCATCCTTTGTTTTCGTCACCCGTCCTTCAGGTAGATGTGATGGAGAAATACGGAGAGAATAGATAGAAACGTCAAAACACTAGCAGGTGATCTGAGGACATGATCAATGCTGTGTTTTTCTATATCCACCACAACTGGTCCACTTACATTCAAATCTGGAAATGAGGTTCAAATTACAACTCACCAGTTTCCAACACGATAAAGATGATGTTTACATTTTTCGACCCTGGTTTAAGATCTTTCATCAACAACAGGATCTCGTTTGGGAGAATGGCAGACATTACTGAAGGAGTGTAAAACAGTCTGGTAAATGGATTCCAAAATGTCTTAAATTAACAAATTAACTCCCAACACCAGCTGTTTGGGTGGCAATAAGTCATATTCCCGTAGAAAAACAGGAATAATAACGATTAATTAATAAATATTTGATTGTGAGGACACTCGCAAATAGCACAACAATTCGCTCTCTGCAAGGAATATATGAGCAGATCTCCCCTTTCCCCTCCTCTTCACCCTTTCCCCCTCTTCTTCACACAGGTGAAAGCAATTTACTTGCTGTTTTTCACTGATCTGCGAAAAAGCACAAAGCAGTTTACTGGCCTGTAGCAGTGTTGCTTTATGCTTTTACCAGTTCTCAGATCAGTGAGTGAAAAAAATAATAATAGCATCCGCACACTCAAATCTGCGAGCTTTCGACCATAGACCTTCTCCAGGCTTAAAGCAGTGACAAGTGAATGCAGCGGTATGAAGGGTTCAAACAACATCACTTGATTAGCCAATGCACAACACAAGGTTATCTGTCCCCTCCACCTGTGTCAGATATTTCACCTAGTGGCTAAGTGGCTTTCTTAAGATTGTTGTCTTTATTTGCACTTGACACGTACGGACCTCATTGTCTATTAGCTTGTTTTATAGCATTTTCACTTTTTAATTGTCTAGTGTGTAATATGTGTGATATCACTGATATGTTATATGTGTATATGTTTGTGAATATGTGAATATGTTTTCTGTTTTCTGCACATTCAGAAGAACCACTACAATTTCATTGTATAGGCAACTGTACAAGGACAATAAAGTCTATTCTATTCTAGACATCAACGGAATTGTAGTCCTAGATTTAATGGACTACAAAAAACATACAGTTTCGTGAGTGTGTTCGTGAAACAGGAAACACCAAAATACATCAAATATTTACAATATATATATACATAGCAGAACAAAAAACAAAAGAGAAATTCTACAAACATACCGACATCAGGCAGTAGCCATCATATAGAACATTGTGTATAAAGTAATGTATTCATAGCACAACACTCATGTTGAAATCCTCATTCAAACCTAGGGGTTGTTCGCAGTGAAAAGGTGAAAAACAGACGAGAATACTCTTTGCACACTGCAAGCAAACGTGTTTGAGTACTGGACTAATTATAATTATTATAATTAAGCAATATCACACGAGAGGGAGTGCTGTGCCTGTTATACTGAATATCAGCACGTGCTGATATTCAGTATAACAGCACGACCTCGAGTGTGATATTGCTTTTATACAACAGTTCTACAGCGCAATTTATTAGTTAACAGTAATAAGTGACAACAGATTATGATTTGTCTGTTTATTTAATCATTTATTTTGGCTCCGTCAACAAAAAATTGTTCCTCAACTGGACTATTGCCTAGTAACCTGCACAAACATCTGCAGGCTAGCTACTTTGAAGGGTCTTTCGGAGTGATACAAGTCCCAGTGCTGTTATACTGTATTTCAGCACTCATGGAATGCCTCTTGTCCAATCAAATTACTTGGTCGGAACTAACTGTTGTATAATTATAATTATATCTAAATTATTATAACCATTAATTCCTTTCATGAGAATATCAGAAACAAAAATGTACAATCGTCACGAACAGGATTCGAACCTGTGCGGGGAAACCCCATTGGATTTCGAGTCCAACGCCTTAACCTCTCGGCCACCGTGACTCCGCTGTGATGAGGAGAAGAACAGGATATATAGGCTGTGTTCGTAACTTCGCCAACGTCATAAAGGGACCAGGTAATTTAATTGGACAAGGGGCAGTCACGTGGACGTTCCGGCGCTCTCAGAGCTAATTTACGAACGCGGCCATGGTATTTAGCTCTGATCAGTCAGTAGCACGATGAACAAACTACTAGTGTGTTGTGATGATAATTCCAGACAGTAAAATACAAGTTGAGATAGCAGCACATATACGAGATACGTTTCATTATACATCGTGTAATAAATCTGTGTCTCAATCTGAGCTTGGAGAGACGACACGTTGGTTGAGGAACTAACGAGGGGTTTAGCTGACGATGGGCTTGTTTTTACTTGCTCTCATCTCTGACTATCACGTTTTATCTGATCAAAAAGTAGTTTCATCTAACTGGTTTTAACAAATATCCGTTTACCTTTCGAGATTATACAATTGCTAGGTGGCTAGGCAACAGGCTAGCTTGTCAGTTGAGATGATGACTAGGTGACAAATGCTTGATTTAGCAGCTTTATTTACTAAACACGGGTAATATCTAAACTCACGTTTTGATATGTGAGTGGAAAAATACCTCTTCGAAGAACATAATGGCTGCGTTCGTAAATTCGCTCTGAAAGCGTCGGAGCGCACATTGGGTTCAACGTCATAATGGGACCAAGTAATTTCATTGGACAAGAGGCATTCCATGAGTGCTGATCAGATTTCCACAGCGTATTTACGAACGCAGCCATTATGTTCTTCGAAGAGGTAGTTTGCCACATCGTCACTAGGTGGCGCTCATTGACTGCTAAAGTCGACCCGAACCCAAACCCATAGATATTGTATAATGAAACATTTAGTGGAAGGTAAACGCATAAACACAGTTTATCCCATAATATGTATGTGTATAATATCTATGGTTTACCCACCTCTCAGAATGGGAATCAGTGGGATTCACCCACCTTATATTATTGTTCTAGGTAGAATCAATTAAATTACCCAGTGGCGGCTGTGGCTCAGGAGAGAGAGCCGCCTTCCAATGATCGCAAACTCGGTGGTTCAGCAGTTCGATCCCCGGCTGGCCACTTGCTGATGTGTCCTTGGGTAAGACACTGAACCCCAAATTGCTCCCAATGAGCCTTGCATGGTAGCTTACCGCCATTGGTGTGTGTGACTGGGAGAATGATAGGCCATTGTAAAGTACTATGGAATAAGGTGCTATATAAGTGCAGTCCATTTACCCTGTTATTATTATTATTAATTTCTTACTAGGCAACGTAATAGAATCAGTATAAAACATGGCCAGAAATGTATTGTATTCATTGCACAAACAATAAAGTACATTAAAGGAAGACACAGGGCAAATCCAAGCATGTGAGAACCATACTCCGAGTCTGAGACAAGACACAAATGAACAAATCATCAAAACAAAGGACCATTTAAATGACCATTTCTATTGTAACAATGATATGATTTATTATTAGGGACCTTAAATACAGACACAAAAGGACCACCGTATATGGTAAAACAGTATAATTACATAATAAAGAATTAGAAAAGATAAAGATAAAATCATTACAATTATATTAACTATTCTGCAATTAATGTTCAATCAAATTGTTATAATAATAATTTTCAGTAATAATATGCTAATGTTGTGTTTGTACTTCTGCAGCGATTGACACATGCTACTGGAACATACACATACTGTCAATTACTTTGAATGGATTTTTCAGCACAACTTCTTGTTTTCTTTCATCTCTTAATTATTGCTGCTGTACCTCCATTACATCAATAAAGCATACGCTACAAATACAATTAGAACTCCCACTGCCAGATATACATTAGCTGAAATGGTGTTGGTAGGGGGGGCGGGCAGAGTTGGGGGGTTGAGGGGGTTGAGGGTCCTCATTCTCATGATCATACTGTATATGGCAAAAGCAGAAGCTGCAACTAAACATGTTGCTCCTAGTCCTGCTGCTGCTGCTGCTGCGACTCCTACTGCTGTTGCTGCTGCTCCTAGTCCTGCTGCTGCTGCTGCTTCTGCTGCTGCTGTTCCTCCTAATACCGCTCCTAATGATCCACTTGCCAGCAGTACATCTTTACCCATCGGTGTAAGATTTTGCCAAAAACTATTCAGCCTTTTCTGGGCTTCCTGGAGCATCTCATTGGTGTAGTGCCCTCCTCCATTTTCTCCCACCATCTTGTCTATCTTCTCCAGCAGCTCTGTGACCTGAGAGCGGTCATCTCTCTGGTCATTGATGAGAGAGTGATATCTGCCCCCACACTTTCTGATGAGAGCCTTCAGATCTTCACACTCCTCCACAAACTGGTCAACTGATTTTCTTCCAAGCTGGTCTCCTCCAGTGAACAGAATTATGGTGTACTTAGAGGCCTCCTCTCCAAAGTTCTCCTGGATCCACTTCACACTGTCTCTCTCCTCCTTTGTGAACCTACCCAGTCTGATCACCAGCAGAAATGCATGGGGTCCTGGGACCAACAAATCTACACACTTGACTATCTGTTTTTTCATTTTTCCTCTTGTCATGTTTGTGTCAAAGAGCCCTGAGGTATCAACCACATGAATCTTCTTCCCATCCACTTCTCCAATTTCTTTTCCAGAATCTGCAGTGACAGAGATTGAAGTTTTTTTTAAATTATTTTAGGACTGTGTTGATTGTTAGCACCTAGGGTTTGCATTTAAATGTAGTTGTACCCGTTACAATGACAATAAAGATCATTCATTCATTCTATAATGTCCTATAGTCCCATAGATAATACTGTCCTATAGTCCCACAGATAATACTGTCCTATAATGTCCTATAATCCCATAGATAATACTGTCCTATAGTCCCATAGATAATACTGTACTATAATGTCCTATATTCCCATAGATAATACTGTCCTATAGTCCCATAGATAATACTGTCTTATAATGTCCTATAATCCCATAGATAATACTGTCCTATAGTCCCACAGATAATACTGTCCTATAATCCCATAGATAATACTGTCCTATAATCCCATAGACAATACTGTCCTATAGTCCCATAGATAATACTGTCCTATAATGTCCTATAGATAATACTGTCCTATAGTCCCATAGATAATACCGCCCAACCTGGATCCATACCAGTTCGCCTACAGAGCCCACAGGTCCACAGAGGACGCCATCGCGACGACTCTCCACGCCACTCTATCCCACCTGGAGAGGGGAAACAGCTACGCGAGACTGCTCTTTGTGGACTTCAGCTCCGCCTTCAACACCATCCTTCCAGACAGGCTAGTGACCAAACTACTAGACCTGGGTCTATCACACTCTATATGTGCATGGATCAAGGACTTCCTGACCGACCGCCCCCAGAGGGTGCGGGTGGGCCCCCACACCTCCACAGCCCTCAGACTCAGCACTGGGTCCCCCCAGGGCTGCGTGCTAAGCCCCATCCTCTACATGAATGAATGAATGGACTTTATTGTCATTGCTACAGTACAGGTACCAAACAACGAACCAAACAACGAACGAAATACAACCTCTACACCTACGACTTCACCCCCGTCCACCCCAGCAACTCCATCGTAAAGTTTGCAGACGACACCACCGTGGTGGGATGCATCTCGGGGGGGGACGAGGCGGCGTACAGGGATGAGGTAGAGCAACTGAGCAAGCTGTGCAAGGTTAACAACCTGCTGCTGAACAAGTCAAAGACCCAGGAAATCATCGTAGACTTCAGGAGGAAAAAGTCTGAGATCCAGCCCCTGCTCATCGACGGAGAGAGCGTGGAGAGAGTCTCAACCCTCCGATTCCTGGGGGTGCACATGCAGGATGACCTGACCTGGAAGGACAACACAAAAGCCACCATCAAGAAGGCACAACAGCGGCTATACATCCTGAGAGTCCTCAGGAAGGAACACAGCAAGCAGGAGATACTGGTGACCTTCTACCGCGGCGCAGTGGAGAGCATCCTCACCTACGGCATCTGCAACTGGTTCTCCAGCTGCACAACCGCGGAGAGAAATGCGCTACAGAGAGTCGTGAGAACAGCCCAGAAGATCAACGGCGCCCCCCAGCCCTCTCTGGAAGAGCTGTAGAACACACGCTGTCTCAGGAAGGCCTCCAAGATCTCCAGGGACCCAACCCACCCTGGGTACGAACACTTTACCCGGCTGCCCTCGAAAAGGCGGTTCAGGACCATGGCCACAAGGACAAACAGACTGAAGAACAGCTTCTACCCCAGGGCCGTCCAGGCCCTGAACACAGCAAAGACCTAGGTTCTGGGCCCTGGACAGTCTGGACGGATTGATGGCAGCTGCTGGACTGAAAAAATCAGGTGTAGTGCTGAGGCACAAATATGTACATTTCAAGCCTGCAAACTGCGACACTTTAAATAAATGTGCAATAACACTATGTGCAATATGACAACCCTAGTCGTCTATCTGTACAGTATAGTGGATAGTGTACATAGCCTTTATTTATGTAAAACAGCTCCTTCCCTTCTTGTGTTTTTTTTAAAGTTTTTTTTCTTTCCTAACACCAGGGGAGCCACCCCTCCTAAATTTCGTTGTTTGGTACCTGTACTGTAGCAATGACAATAAAGACCATTCATTCATAATCCCATAGATAATACTGTCCTATAATGTCCTATAGTCCCACAGATAATACTGTCCTATAGTCCCACAGATAATAATGTCCTATAATGTCTTATAGTCCCACAGATAATACTGTCCTATAATCAATCCAATCTTTTCAGTTTGTAAAGCGTCTTTGAGTGTCTAGAAAAGCGCTATATAAGTCTAATGTATTATTATTATTATTATTATTATTATTATTATTATAATGTCCTATAGTCCCACAGATAACACTGTCCTATAATGTCCTATAGTCCCATAGATAATATCCGTATGTGTATAATATCTATGGTTTACCCACCTCTCAGAATGGGATCTGAACGTTTACCCACCTGTTATGATGTTGGGAGCTTCGATCAATGCTAGCAGCGTTCCACATGCATACTTTCATGTTCACTGTCATCAACGGGACCTTTGCAATCACTATGGTACTAACACACTATCAACACACTACAATCACTATGGTACTAACACACTATCAACACACTACAATCACTATGGTACTAACACACTATCAACACACTACAATCACTATGGTACTAACACACTATCAACACACTACAATCACTATGGTACTAACACACTATCAACACACTACAATCACTATGGTACTAACACACTATCAACACACTACAATCACTATGGTACTAACACACTATCAACACACTACAAACAAATGGCAAGAATAAATCCTTTCTTTATTAATTGATTCAAACACATTGATTAAAAAAAGTAACAGCCAGACAAACACATAGTAATATACACAGGTAGTGGATCCCCATCGTGTCTTGCTATGAGTGCGTTCGTAAATACGCTCTGAGAGCGCCGGAGCGCACCCGGGGTGCTCTCTGACCGTTCGGAAATTAACTGATTTCAGTTGAAACTCTGTGCGCTCCGAGCAGATTTCCAGAGCGTATTTACGAACGCACCCTATGTGAGAGAGGCACTGCATGGTGTGTGTGTGTGTGTGTGTGTGTGTATGTGTGTGTGTATGTGTGTGTGTATGTGTGAGCGTGTGTGTGTGTGTGTGTGTTATCTCCTCAGGTCCGGCTGGATGGTGTGTGTGTGTGTGTGTGTGTGTGTGTGTGTGTGTATGTGTGTGTGTGTGTGTGTGTGTGTGTGTGAGTGTGAGTGTGAGTGTGTGTGTGTGTGAGTGTGAGTGTGTGCGTGTGTGCGTGTGCGTGTGTGTGTGTGTGTGAGTGTGTGTGTGTGTGTGTGTGTGTGTGTGTGTGTGTGTGTGAGAGAGTCATCTCCTCAGGTCCTGCTGGATGGTTCTCTGGAGGCTGGCTATGCTGGCGTCGAGGGCTGCCAGCCCGTTACGGAACTCCTCCTCGTCCCGGGTGTCAAAGGTCGAACTGGACCCCGCGCTCCAATCAGACGCCAGTGACCTGTTCTCATACAAGGAGAGGGAGGAGTCGAGCACGGGGGCCCGCCCCCCCATCTCTAGCCGCCGCCGGGGATTCTGGGATTTGCCCGAGGGAAACCGATAGATGCTGTTTGATTGGTCGAGGACCGAGGCGAGTCTTTTCGATTGGTGGAGCCCCTCGAGGATCACGCCCAGGCTTCGATGAGCCGTCGGTGACCTAGGACCCTGACCAGGAGCCCCGGCTCCTCCTCCTTTCAGTGACATCACGGTCTCCCTCAGAGGGGCAAAGGTCATCCCCCTATCCTCCCTCTC
Source organism: Nansenia antarctica (assembly GCF_963989245.1). Lineage (NCBI taxonomy): Eukaryota > Metazoa > Chordata > Actinopteri > Argentiniformes > Microstomatidae > Nansenia > Nansenia antarctica. The sequence goes on from NC_137688.1 coordinate 31,536,934, forward strand.
CTGGGTCACACACACACCCGAGTCGTGATCGACAGACACACACACATCCTGACCCAGCGGTACACACACACTCTTCTGCGTGGACACACACACAGCAACGTCTCCCTGGTGTGTGTGGTGTCCTCCAGCTGGGTTGGGGGGGCCTTTACAGGGTGGGGAGGCAGGGCCACACCCCATCAGGGACCGCAGGTATTGGCTGACGGGGTCAGGGTTGACGTGAGACGGGTCCTGGTATTGGTCCAGAGCTTGCTTGGTGAGGAGGGGGCGGGACTTGGGGATGTCCGTCACCGCTGGTGGCTCTGAAGACACTGAGGCAGCGCGCTGGGGAGCGCTGAGAGGGAAAGAGAGAGAGAGAGAATGAGAGAAAGAAAGAAAGGCATTACACACACTCACTCACTTTTTCATCTTGAATTCTGCCTATTGCCTCGTTGTCTTGTGCTGCAATGTCAGGAACCGAAGTCCAAGAATGTTACTGTCTTACTTAATGTTGTCTTAATGTGACAACAATAAAACTTGAAACACATATGGACACACACGGACGGACGGACACACACACACACACACACACAAACACACACACACACACACACACACACACACCTACCTGAGGAGCTCCTGTAGTCTGCAGATCTCAGCTTCTTTCTGCTGAGCATTGAGCACCAGTACAGCGTTCTCTCTCTGACTCTCCTCCAGCCTGCTATTACATCCCTGCAACTCTACACACACACACGCACGCACACGCACGCACACGCACGCACACACACACACACACACACACACACACACACACACACACACACACTGTTATGACAGTTGTTTGGAAGGTGTATACATGTGTGCACTGAGGAGGTAGTTGTATGGTTAACCTGTGCTGATGCGGCTGCTCTCCGCCTCCCTCTGCTGCAGCTGGCTCTGTGTGTCCTCCAGGGCTTGCCGTAGCTGTGTGTTGTCTTCCTGTAGCTCCTGCAGTTGTGTCTGAGAGTCAGTGAGCTCTGTCTGCAGAGCTGACACTAAGTAGAGAGATAAGAGTTACAGTGGAGTCAGAAATCAGAGGACAGGCTCATTATTACTTACATTATTACTACCTTTGCACATACCATATTCTTTTTTGCAAATTGCACATACCTCCTTTGATAGCCACTACTTATACATCTGTATCTACCATACTGATAGCTACCTTAACTGTACATAGCTCATAACTGTATATACCTCTAAACTACCATACTTGCCATACTGTACCTATCACTATCACTGTCATGTTTTTATATCATGTTTTATATCACTATTCACATTTCTGGTTAGACGCTAAACTGCATTTCGTTGTCTGGTACTTGTACTCTGCAATGACAACAAAGTTGAATCTAATCTAATCTCAATATAATGCAGGAATGGAACGAGGAATGCATGTGTGTGTGTGTGTGTGTGTGTGTGTTGATACCATTCCTTCTTCCATTCCATGCATTTGCAATGAGCCCGTCCTCCGATTTCTTGACAGCCACACCTACAGCCACAGGCAGCGGGAGCTCAAACAACACAGAGGCTTACCCTCTCTGTCCCAGTGCTGCCCCCCGGCCCCCCGCTCTGCTCTCTCTCTCTCCTGCAGCTGCTGGTTCACTATCCTCAGACGCCTGAGGGACACACACACACACACACACACACACACACACCAGGCTTCTGTATGAGACACATACACCATAATGAATACATGGCAAACAACAGTTTGACACGCACACAGCAAGATCAACATGACAGTCGTGACTCGTGACCTGCGTACAGACACAGACACACACAGACACACAGACACAGACACACACACACACACACAACACAGCGGTGACCTGCATACACACACAGTCACACAGCCACACACACACACTCACACACACTCACACACACAGACACACACAACACAGCAGTGACCTGCGTAGCTGTGCATTCTCGCTGCGGAGCGGCTGGAGGACCAGGGCGATCTCCGCCTGCACGTTGGAGCTGCCGACCATGGCAGGAAGCAGGGACACGGTCTGCTCCAGGTCACACAGCAGACGCTCCACTGCGCCGTCTACGGTGGACGGGGGTGAGAGAGGGAGATTAGAGACCCTTTAGAGCTACACTACAAAAACTCAGCTCTCAAAAACAAACAAAGCAAAGCAATAAAATGGGGGAAAATATTACTTAAAATAAGCTCAATTACTGTATCTGCCAACAGAACTGGATGTTTTTTCACTTGCCAAGAATTTCTTAAAAGAAGTAAAAGATATCTTAAAACTAGTGCAGTCAGACAAAAACCAAGCATGTATTGCCTTGAAAGATATCTTACTTCGATTGACCTTTTGCAGTGTACAGCTAACAGCTTTGAAATGTTTAATTTAATTACTTATCATCTAATTGATTGACTGGCCGACTGATTGATTGATTGATTGATACCTTGACCAGCGAGCAGAGCCTTCAGTTCGCCAACGAGGTAGTGGACTGTCATCACCTTGCGAGCAGTCCTCTCTTGACTACAACCCTCTGAGCCAGCCATCAAAGGGGTGTGTGTACGTGGTTGTGTGTGGGTGTGTGTGTGTGTACGTGGTTGTGTGTGGGTGTGTACAGGCACCGCTCCAGGGTGTGTGTTTGAGTTCATCTGTGCCTCCTGTGCGTGCGCCTGTGTGCAAGAGCATGCGAGTGGGTTGTTGCGTGTGTGTGAACGTTTGTCCAAAGCCTGGATGCTGGACCTGTCTCTCACAGGCTTGGCGTCCACACGCTGCTCTTCCTCCTCCTCCTCCTCCTCCTCCTCCTCCTCCTCCCTCTCTTCCTCCTTCTCCTCTCCAGCGATGCCCTCTCTGGTGGTACCCCAGCCTTCAGCCCCAGACAAGGTGCCTCTATCCTGGCTACAGACACAACGGAGACCCCCCCCCCTGCCTGGCCAAGCCTGGGAGGGAGCTTCTGAGTCAGACTGGGTTTGGGGGGGCTGAGGAAGGGGAAGGTGGTGAGGTTGGAGTTGGGGCTGGGGGTTAGGGTGGATGTGGTGGGGGCCCACCTGGGGGTTAGGGTGGATGTGGTGGGGGCCCACCTGGGGGTTAGGGTGGATGTGGTGGGGGCCCACCTGGGGGTTGGGGTGAGGTGCTGAGTGAGGGGGAGAGGGAAGCTGAGGCTGGGGGAGAGGAGGATGAGGTTGGTGCTGGGACTGGACCACAGCTGTGGGAGGAGGTTGGGAGTGAGAGAGTGGTTGGGGATGATATGGTGGTTGAGGTTGAGGTTGTGGTTGAGGTTGTGGTTGGGGTTGGGGCTTAAGCTGTGGATTAGTATGAGAGACGTGTGCTGGTGTACCCCCCCGTGATGGAGGGGAGGAGCAGGAACAGGAGGGGGGGGCTGGAGGGCCAGACTCCCTGCTCCCAGAGCCGTACGAGGCCAGGGGGGCACACTGGGCCAGCCTCCCCACAGACGGAGCACCGAGGGGCAGGTTACTGGGCCCGGGGACCTCCTGAGCTGCCACAGCTCCAGACACGGATGATCCAGGCTGGGCTGGAGAGAAGGCGGCCGTGCCCGTGGAGGAGCCTGGGGGTCCAGGGGTCACGACCCCCCCTGGGGTAGCTAACGTGGCTGTGAGGACCGGAGCGCCCTGGTGGACTGACGACCCCATCCCAGAGGAGGGGCCTGGATGCTGGGGTGGTGGAACCAAGGGGTGGGGAGCCAAGGGGTGGCGGAGTGTGGTGGCTGGATGTCCCATAACATCGGAGGGGACTCTTTGGGGGCTCAGGGTGGGCGTGGACGTGGTCAGGCGAGCGTTAAACCGAGCGTCCGACCCCGTTTCCGTCGCCGGCCCGATCGGACCTCTTTTCCGTATTCCGGGATGAGACTGGGAGGACAGGATCGTCTTCTGCACTGGCGGAGGTGGAGCCGAGGTCCTCTCGCACGGGGGGTCAGGGGTCACACATGGCCGTTTGACTGGTTTCTTTGTCTGCTTCCTCCCCCGCGCGTCTCTCCGCTCCTTTCCCAGGGTGCTCTGGGAGCGGGGTTTGGCCACTTCCGTCCTCCCGGCTCTGCTCGAGCTGGGCCTGGTCTCTGTCAGACAGGCGCGCACAAAGACACACACAGAGACAGACACACACACACACAGAGACACACACGCGCACGCACACACACACACACACACAAACAGAGACACACACACATGCAAACACACAGAGACACGCACACAGAGACAGACACACGCGCACGCACACACACACACACAGTCACAGACACAGACACACACACATACACACACACACAGACACACACACACATACATACAGACACACACATACAGACACACACATACATACGCACGCACACACACACGCACACACACACAGACACATACAGACACACACAAAGAAAGCTTGTTTCAGAAGCATTTCCAACAGCTTTGATCATAACCAAACACAGCCAACTCTACACTCCTTCGTCAGACAATTGTATGTTTGTTGTTTTAGTAGCCGGGCCGAACATTTTCGGGAGGAACTTCCTAAATACTCATTTGTAGATGACTGGTACCTGTTTTCTCAGCCAGCATGATGCCATTGAGCAGTGCAGCACAGCGATCCAACCCCTGGTGTATGGTGGTCACCTTAGAGAGAACACAGATACATCAAATCGTTTCCTTCCATCCTTTGCTTTCTCCCCTCAACAGCCTATTACATCCCCTAGTAGTACAGTGGCGGACTCAGGCTGTTTGAAGGGCAGGGGGGGGCGAAAAGAAAAAAAGGGCACCTACTGCACAACATGGGACCCCATCAGTCAAGTTTAGACCATTGGAAGGTCAGCCAATAGGGCACATCCTCTAATTTCGCCACTCAAAAGGGCACTTTAGTGCGATGTTTTCAACTGTGGGGCACATGGTCAAGTTTAGACCATTGGAGGGGCACCAATAGGGCACATTTAGGGCCTCTCATTTTCGCCACTCAAAAGGCACACACACACACACGCACACACACACAGACGGTCGCCCCCCCTTCCCCCCCCCTGAGTCCGCCAGTGTAGTAGTATATGTAAGTAAGTATAAGTGCAGTATATGTAAAGCACCCTGTGCATTCGTGCTGAGAAGGGTGCTATATAAATAAAGTTTTACTTACTTACTTACTTACTTATATAGGGCCAACCTGAGCTAAGCTGTCCCGTGCCTGAACTCATTTAGCACGGCACGGTATAGAACAGTCTGCTTTCATTTCACTTTGCCCATTACTGCTGTTTACGTTGCAATGCGAAAGGAAAACATCTGTGCTAGCACACAGTACAGTTCGATCGTCTGAAAATGGTTAAAAGGTATCTGACATGACTGAATTGGTGAAAGACATAAGACATAGCACTATTTGCTTCCAGTTCAGCAGTCCAAGTGATAGAGCAGAGATTATTTCAAGGAGGAGGAATATCATTTGAACAGCGACAGTAACTCCAATATCCTTTGACAGTAAAGATGTCCATATTCATTGTCATCTGATTAACTGTCTCAACTATATCAACTCTATACTAGAGATGCATCATTACCTGGTCCTCTGAGTCAGTGGAGTAGAGTGAATAGGCAGGCTCGGCAGACAGCAGGGTGCGTCTGGTTACCCTACAGAGCAGAGTGTGTGGGTTAAACTACAGCACGCTCCTAGAACTCCAATAGTTGGGAATAACGCTTACGCCACAGAGATTATTAGAATTACAATCCTGTGACTTCAGGTCAGCAAACATCAAAGAGGTATGGGGCTAGGAGGAACAGAGGGAGGGACAGTAGAGGCCCACTTGAGACCCCTATTCACCCACCTCTTCAGTGCAGGCTGGCCTCTACCCACCCCAGGGAGCCTCCCTGATGAAATCACCTATCAAACAAAAACAGGAGTTGTGGTCAATGGTCTAGACTAGAGACTCTATACAGTAGTAACTTCCTTTTCTGGAGGTCTCTCTCGCGAGATTTATCACAAAATACAGGCTTATTTTGGTCAATCTCAACGAGACTTGTCACAGATAAGCCTGAATTTTCCTTTAGCGACGTTGATGGAATACCCCCCCCCCCCCTAAATGGCTATATTACGTTTGGGATGTACATTTGAGGTCGTGATCGTCACAATTAATGGTTGAAATGCCGATTTACCGTAATACTAAGTTAACAGTTTTGCATGGAAACACGGGTGAAGAATCAGTGAGAACTAAGTTGTCTTACCTTGTGTTTGACAAGCCCTTGTCGTGTCATAGCCTGTCAGCTGGTTTACTGTTGTTGTTGTTGTTGTTGTTGTTGTTATTGTCCTAGTTGGGGGATTTGAACAATATGTGTTGCAATAGTCTTCTTCTAGCAGACAGTAGCGTCAAGTCTTCTTCCCTGGGTGAATGCGATCATCATCTCAGGCTCTGGCGATGAGGATTATTGTTGTGATATTAAAAGCTCTATTAGGTAGTTAGTCTTGTTGTTACTTGTTTAATAATACTAATATAACTAATTGTTAATATAACTTGTTGACTGTGAAAAGCGTAGTTGAGCAAAAGTCTACCAGCGCGGATGGCGGGTTTGTTTGAAACAGGAAGCATTTACTCCACCAATGAAAACAAGGCCTTGTATTTTTCCTGAGTATCATTGGCGGGTCTGACACTGATGCCATTGCGTTACGTTTCCCGATTGGGTAAAGCAAATGTCACTCAAATTTAGAAACGCCTACCGGACGTTGTTGTTGAGGACGCTGAATTTGGCGTCACCATGGAGATAAAACATGGGCTGCCTTCGTAACTTCGCTCCAAGAGCGCCGGAGCGCACACTGGACTCAACGTCATAAAGGGACCATGTAATTTGATTGGACAAGAGGCATTCCATGAGTGCTGAGCAGATTTCCAGAGCAAAGTTACGAACGCAGCCCATGTAAGAGCAGGCCTGTTCGCGGTTTGTGAGCAAATTTTCCCGGGGGCATCTGAGTACACACCTGTGCAATCCTCTCTGTAACATGTAACATTTATACTACATAACATAACATATATGTAACATAAAACATATATATGTAATATGTAATATGTAACATGTATTAGCTACTACTACAGACCTCTGACCTAGGCAATACCAACCACTCAACAAAATCTAAGTAATCGAACCAAAGAAAACGCAGAATTGGTGAAGTTGCAGTCCAAGTTTTTTTGCTTCTTTTTTTTTTATCATTAATGTTTTTTATTGAAGGACAAGATGGAAAACATACAATGGACAATAAAACAATATTTTCTTTCCATTTTTATTGTTTTAAACAAAAAACACTCCCCGTCTCACCCCCCCCCCATCCCATCCCATCCCTCCCGCCCCCACTTAGAGCAATAGTACACTGAAAAAGGAAAATGAAACAGAAAGAACAAAAACATTTAAAGTCACCAGCAAATTGAAACATTTTAGTTTAGTTTAGAAACATTGACAGTCTTCAAACTGTACAGAGAATTTCAGCACACTGAAGGCTACATAGAATTAGAAAACATCTTCACATCTTGTGTTCCAGTGCACAGGGAGCATCTCTAAGCGTGAGCGTTATCACAGGTAGCCGTCCATTTATCTAATAAGGGTCACCTTACTTTCAGAAAGATACCCTCTCTGTTAGGAAACGAATAGCTGGTCTCTCCATGTGAAGCTCATTCCCCAGACCCCCCCAAGCCACCGCTGAAATAAAGGGCTGGCCTCCCACTTCCACTGTAGTAGAATGGCGTTTGGCCAACAGTGTGCAGAGGGAAATTGCCTGTCTGCCCCTCATATTTGTTGATTGAAGGGTTAACCACCACTGGTCCAAGAAGTTACAGTCCAAGTTAAGTAATTTCATTCACAGCAGAGAAGTTGTAGTCCGGTCTTTATTTGGAAGAAGATCACATGATCCACGCAGATGACGGCTTCTGTGTTCATTTAGACCTGAGCCTAACGTCTGATTGTCAACATAGAGCTCTAGCAGACAGGCTACATTCCATTCATATGGTTTGTCACACACACTTCTTCAAGATGGTATGGAACATACTGTATGCGTCTTCTGACAACTGCCCTGAGGAGGATGCACTGAGGAGGAGAATAATGAGAAAAACCTGCTCTTCGAGACTTAAACCTGAACTGTGTGTGTGTGTGTGTGTGTGTGTGTGTGTGTGTGTGTGTGTGTGCGTGTGTGCGCGTGTGTGTCTTTGTCTTTGTGTGTGACACTGATTAGATTAGATTAAGCTTGTGTGTGTGTGTGTGTGTGTGT
>NC_137688.1:31547631-31577631 GCF_963989245.1 Nansenia antarctica
ACTCCAAAGCGACTTGCAATCGACACATTTGACTAAGTAAGTGAATCATCAGACCAGTCGTAGCAGGAAGAGTAATCGAGCTCAGGCCAGGGGTCATTGGCAGTCGTCGTGCTCTCCTGACTCCTCTCTTTTATTTACTCACAAGTAAATGTATATACAAGTAGTATAGTAGTATAGTAGTATAGTAGTATATTAGTATATACACCTATATAAGGACCCCAATTGAAATAAGCCAGTGGCTTTCTTGGGTTTTTATCCTGTTAGTTGACCTTGTATGTAATATGTACTTTCATGTACCTACTCCTGCAAATCTTCTAATAAAGTTTTCAATCAATCAATCAAAACCTTTTCCAACATTGGGGGAGCAGAGACATGACATTAGACGGTAGTAGAAGTTGAATCATTTATAACAACCCCCCCCCCCCCCCAAATTGTCCATGTGGGTTTTCAAGATACCCAATTACATATAGCATATAGATTACATAGATTACAAAAAAACAACATCTTGAAACATTACATTTATATTTTTTTCTAAACAGTTGCAATCGCAAAATTGTCTCACGACTTCTAATACACAGGCCAAAAACTACATGTAAAAATAAATAAACTATCTAAGAGTTTAATCTTACAGAACTATAGCAGGTGGCAGAATCGTGAGTTCATGTTGTACAGACGGCCATTTTGAAAAGCTGTGGTGTCAGAATTGGTGTCCGTTGGTGGGGGAGGGTCTTCATTGGGTCGGTCACTAGAAGAAGCAGGGATAGCTGACTCTGTGCCTTGGCCATTTCTCAATGTTTCATTCTTTTTTTGACTGTCCAGCTCTTCTGAGTCTAAATGGAAGAAAAAGGGTATTTCTCATTCACTAGTTAAGTCTGAAGTTAAGTCTTCAGGTCTCCATGTTTCATACCAAATGTATACCGCTATGCATCATAACTTTCCTGATCTGTAGTGTAAGCCCCTTCCAGACAGTTACATTCAAACTCTAAGTCTGTTTTTCTAGGGGAAAGTTGAAAACCAGCAGTGCTACCTACTTTGAATTTAAGCGCGTTATGGAACGAGAAGCCGTGGTATATCATGGATATTGGCACAGCTAGCGGGGCGGTTAGGCACGACGCAAAGCGAAGTGCCGTTACACCCCCTAGCTGTGCCGATATCCACGATATACCACGGCTTCTCGTTCCACAACGCTTTTATACAACGGTTACCACATTTATCTATCAATATTTCACAAAAGAGAGACAAGATAAACTTTTAATGAATGTATTTTAATGGAACTATTTTGTTTCATTGTAAGTGTATTCATCCACTGAACAGTTGTTTATTGGTTGCTAAGCAACGGTAATAATGTAACTTCGATAATAGTAATATGAAAAGATGTGTCAACATTCCATTTAGCCGTGCGTATATCATGGATATCGGCATGGCTGGAACGCAAACTGACCAATAGAGACAATGGACCGGATCTATCCGTTGTATAACGGATAGATTATACTATTTGTATAATTCAAATAGTATTATTCAAATACTGTTTGAATAACCCTGAAAGTCACACATGACACTTCCAGACCAACACACTGTGTGCAGGAAGGTTGGTTCACCATACATGACTAGGCTATTTATAGATTAGCATGTGACTTTCTCACATGTGATGCATGTGAAAGATAACTGTTCCTGTTTGTGACCTCTCTGTCTTTCCAAACCAATCTTGAGCCAATTGACTGGAACACAATGACAACCGCACACCTGTTCAACACCATACCTTACTACCTGAGGATTTGTAACTGGTTGTAATTACCCACCCACTCCTCCTACATAAGGCCCCCGGTTCCTCACCTTTCTCCCTCTCCTCCACCCTATGCTGGTTGTCCCGGTACATGCAGGGCTCTCCCGGTCCCCGACCCAAGATGGCGTCCTCAGAGGCGCCTAGGTTCTGCAGCAGGAAGTAGGTGGTCATCAGGCCTTTTCCTTTCACCTGGATCTCTCCTCTCTCCAGGATGTCAAAGCCTTGATTCTCCAGAGCACTAGGTTCAATCACAGACAGATATGGGGAGGCTGCGGCGCAGGAGATAGAGCCAGCGTCTAATGATCGCAAGGTCGGGGGATCGGCTGGCCACATGTCGAGGTGTCTTTGGGCACATACTGTATAAGTCAGTCCATTTATATGAACAGGGTTCGGGAAGATCTGTGTGTGTATGTTTGTTTACCTGTTTACCTGTGAAGGGGCTACGGTGTGTGTGTGTGTGTGTGTACCTGTATGTGAAGGGGCTGAGGTGTGTGTGTGTGCGTGTGTGTGTATGTACCTGTATGTGAAGGGGCTGAGGTGTGTGTGCGTGTGTGTGTGTGTGTGTGTACCTGTATGTGTAGGGGCTGAGGTGTGTGTGCGTGTGTGTGTGTGTGTGTGTGTGTACCTGTATGTGTAGGGGCTGAGGTGTATGTGGTCAGGGACTCCATGACTCTCCATGCGTGATGCCGTGTTCACCGTGTCCCCGAACAAGCAGTACCGCGGCATCTTGTCTCCTACCACACCAGCCAGCACTGGACCAGTGTGGAGACCCACCCGTATCTGGAACACCCACAAACACACACACACACACACACACACACACACAGCAACAAAAAGAAACGCAACAAACAAAAAGGCAGCGATGGGGGACAGTGTTAGTGGGGAACCATGCCATGCTGGAGGAAGGCCACAACAGTGGGTCTTCACAATTTGATCACTGATCAACAGTTTTGCACTGAGAGGTCACTGAGAGGTCACTGAGAGGTCACCTGGATGGGGTCCCCAGTGACGGGGTTGGTCACCTCCCGCGCTGCGATACGCATCCCCAGGGCAAAGTTCGCGACCCGCTCTGCATGGCTGTCGGTTGGGACGGGCACCCCACCCACCACCATATACGCATCTCCAATAGTCTCAACCTGGTGGGGGGGAGGGGGGGGGGCAAAGATCCAAGTATAAAATAAATAAATAATAATGAATGTATCAACTGTTTCTCTCTGTATCTTGTACACATCGTGGACGCTGGTCAGGCGGTCGTGTGTGTGTGTGTGTATGTGTGTGTCTGTCTGTGTGTGTGTATGTTTGTGTGTGTGTGTATGTATGTGTGTGTGTGTGTGTGTGTGTCTCTGTACCCGGTATATGTCATGGACGCTGGTGAGGCGGTCGTGTGTGTATGTGTGTGTGTGTCTGTCTATGTGTGTGTCTGTCTGTCTGTGTGTGTGTCTGTGTGTCTGTCTGTGTGTGTGTGTGTGTCTGTGTGTCTGTCTGTGTGTGTGTGTGTGTGTCTGTGTGTGTGTGTCTCTGTACCTTGTACACATCATGGACGCTGGTGAGGCGGTCGAACCTGGAGTACATGGAGTTGAGCATGTTGACGATCTGGATGGGCTCGCAGGCAGCACAGATGTTGGTGAAGGTGACCACGTCACTGAACAGGATGGTGCACACCTGGAACTCACCTGACCAAAAACAGAGGAAGGTGTAATTTATGTCATATTTCTCATTCCTACACGAAAGGCACTGACTACGGCTGACCCTGTGCCTAGAGCAAAAAACACCACATTCCAACAATTGACAAGTTGATTGACAAGTTGCATGCCGAATTTTTGTTTTTAAAAATGAGAGGCCTAGGGGGGGGGGGAGTAGAGAAGAGGAGGAGCAGCATACCTGCCTCCACCCTCTTCCCCTCTTTCAGCTGATTGGCTACGTGCCGAGGCAGCATGGCATACAGTAGGGTCTCCGTCTTCCTCTTCTCTGCCTCTAGGTGGCGCGAGAGTATCCTCAGCTCCTCCTTGTGTTTCACAATCACACAGACACACATGCACACGCACATACGCACACACACGCAGGCACACACAGACATACACACACACACACACACACACACACAAAATATTTTGTCCATAGCTAAATACTGAAGATTAGCTCATCTGAACAAGAGTATAGGTGAATTGTTAGCAAGCACTGCTATAATCTATATACAGTATATAAACAGGGGGATTTCCCACTGAAATGTATGCACTCATTGAAATGTAAGTCGCTTTGAAATGCGTCAGCTAAATTATTATTATTAGTAGTAAGTATAGAAGTACAGAAGTTACATAATAGATACATTCTCAGATTCCTACCCTCCCCAGGTTCTCCCCCCTCAGATTCTCTACCGCCCCCCCCCCCCAGGTCTCATTCTTGTTTTTTATTATCTTAGGACTGTGTTTGATTGTTAGCACCTAGGGCTTGCATTTAAATTTCGTTGTACCTGTTACAATGACAATAAAGATCATTCATTCATTCATTATTATTATAATAATAATGAATTAATAATAATAATAATAATAATAATAATAATAATAATAATAATAATAATAATAATTAAGCGTCTTTGAGTGTCTAGAAAAAAAGTGCTATATAAGTCTAATGTATTATTATTATTATTTTATTTTTTATTTTTATTATTATTATTATTATTGTTATTATTATAATTATAATTATTATTATTGTTATTATTGTTATTATTATTGTTATTATTGTTATTATTATTATTATTGTTATTATTAATAATAATATTAATATTATTATAATTATAATTATTATGATATATCTGCCTTTTTGCGCTCCAGCTGGTTGGACAGCTCCATCTCAGCGAGGCGCTGCTGGTTGAGGAGGATGAGGTCTCGGGTGGCGTCGTGCTGGGCGATGTCAGCGATGTGCAGCCCCTTCTCCTCCAGCTCCTGCAGGCTGCGCAGCTTCGGGGAACACAGGTACACCATGCAGCCCAAGGACTCCATCCACAACATCTGACCTATAGGAACAGAGACCACCCACAACATCTGACCTGGGAACAGAGACCATCTACAACATCTGACCTGGGAACAGAGACCACCCACAACATCTGACCTAGGAACAGAGACCACCCACAACATCTGACCTAGGAACAGACTCCATCCACAACATCTGACCTGGGAACAGAGACCATCCACAACATCTGACCTAGGAACAGACTCCATCCACAACATCTGACCTAGGAACAGACTTCATCCACAACATCTGACCTAGGAACAGAGACCATCCACAACATCTGACCTGGGAACAGAGACCATCCACAACATCTGACCTAGGAACAGACACCATCTACAACATCTGACCTAGGAACAGAGACCACCCACAACATCTGACCTAGGAACAGACACCATCCACAACATCTGACCTAGGAACAGAGACCATCCACAACATCTGACCTAGGAACAGACACCATCTACAACATCTGACCTAGGAACAGACACCATCCACAACATCTGACCTAGGAACAGACACCATCCACAACATCTGACCTAGGAACAGAGACCATCCACAACATCTGACCTGGGAACAGAGGTCACCTAGATCAATGATCATGTGTATCCTAAAGACCCCCATTGCCAAAGAGACACTTGGGAGCATAGTCCAGAACTGTGCTCTGCTACATCTGTAAAGGAGGGGCAGCAGGTAGCCTAGAGGTTAGAGAGGCAGGTAGTCTAGAGATTAGAGAGGCAGGTAGTCTAGAGATTAGAGAGGCAGGTAGCCTAGAGGTTAGAGAGGCAGGTAGCCTAGAGGTTAGAGAGGCAGGTAGCCTAGAGGTTAGAGAGGCAGGTAGCCTAGAGGTTAGAGAGGCAGGTAGTCTAGAGATTAGAGAGGTCAGGTAGCCTAGAGGTTAGAGAGGTCAGGTAGCCTAGAGGTTAGAGAGGCAGGTAGCCTAGAGGTTAGAGAGGCAGGTAGCCTAGAGGTTAGAGAGGCAGGTAGTCTAGAGGTTAGAGAGGCAGGTAGCCTAGAGGTTAGAGAGGCAGGTAGCCTAGAGGTTAGAGAGGCAGGTAGTCTAGAGGTTAGAGAGGCAGGTAGTCTAGAGGTTAGAGAGGCAGGTAGCCTAGAGGTTAGAGAGGCAGGTAGCCTAGAGGTTAGAGAGCCAGGTAGCCTAGAGGTTAGAGAGGTCAGGTAGCCTAGAGGTTAGAGTGGTCAGGTAGCCTAGAGGTTAGAGAGGCAGGTAGCCTAGAGGTTAGAGAGGCAGGTAGCCTAGAGGTTAGAGGCAGGTAGCCTAGAGGTTAGAGTGGTCAGGTAGCCTAGAGGTTAGAGAGGCCAGGTAGCCTAGAGGTTAGAGTGGTCAGGTAGCCTAGAGGTTAGAGAGGCAGGTAGCCTAGAGGTTAGAGAGGTCAGGTAGCCTATAGGTTAGAGTGGTCAGGTAGCCTAGAGGTTAGAGAGGCAGGTAGCCTAGAGGTTAGAGAGGCAGGTAGCCTAGAGGTTAGAGAGGCCGGCTAGCAATGAGAAGGTCCCTGGTTCGATCAGGAGGGAGCTGCATATGAGCTCCAGGGGTGCTGACTATGGCTGACACTGTGCCTAGAGCAAAAAATACATTTCGTTGTACTCTGTGCAATGACAAAAAGGTTGAATCTAATCTAATCTAATCTAATCTAATCTAATCTAATCTAAAGCCGTGGTACCTCTGAGCTTGAGCATGGACTGGTGCTGCACGGCCAGCGGCACCATCTCACGGCGGGTCTTTAGAACAAACTGGCTGTTGATGAACTTCCTGATGCTGTCGATGTTGAAGGTCACCTGCGGGTGGACGATGCTGAAGTACTGGTCCAGGCGGATGTCAGACATCTGCAGCCCAGGGACGAACTTCTGGATGTTCACCCCCGTCTGCTTCACCTTCAACTGAGGGAGAAGGATATCAACCAATCAATCAATCAATCAATCAATCAATCAATCAAACAAACTTTATTTATAGCACTGAATGTCATGCATTGAATGTAACTCCAAGTGCTGAACATAAAAAACAATAGTAAATAAAATACAATACAATAAAACAAGAGGTAGGAGATAGGAAATAGATTTTTAAAAAGAACACAACACAACACAATAAAACCAGGAATAAAACAAGAAATAGGAGATAAGAAATAGGAAATATCAGTGTCACTGACACTGTCCACTCAGTAGGAGGTGGGGAGAATTTGACCCCCAAACACTGAGGTCATGTTCTAAGGTCATGAAAGTCTGAATCAGGACCCGGAGCAAGTGGATGAGTTTGCAACATTGTTGCATAAATTATTTCTCTGATTTGCGTTCTCACAGCCCTTTATGTAAACGAAGTATCATACGCAATCGAAGCAACAGACGTGGTAGTTGATTGGTCAGAAAAATGTAAAATTTTCGTCCCACTCTTATCCAGAGCAACATGCATGCGCTGTTGTTTTCCTATGGACAGCCTCGATGCGTCGTTTCTAACCGGAGCGAAACCACCCTTTTCAAGCGGAGCATCCGTTGGTTCTTCGCTCCAGGAGTTACTTCGAATGCGCGTTCTCACAGCTCCAAACGATGCAGAGCAAAGCGAATTTTATCCTAAACTCCGTTTCAGGTGAAGCAAATGTTCTAGTGAGAACACCCCCTAATGTTCTAGTGAGAACACACCCTAATGTTCTAGTGAGAACACACCCTAATGTTCTAGTGAGAACACACCCTAATGTTCTAGTGAGAACACCCCCTAATGTTCTAGTGAGAACACCCCCTAATGTTCTAGTGAGAACACCCCCTAATGTTCTAGTGAGAACACACCCTAATGTTCTAGTGAGAACACACCCTAATGTTCTAGTGAGAACACAGCCTTAGACCTTTTATCCCCTACTGGAGGTAGGATTGGAAGCAGAAGAAAAGTGTTTACATCTTTATCAAAGACAATGTGGAAAGGGAAGGCATTGCAGAACGTCCGCTCCTCCATCCACAGCTTGACTGGATAGCACGGGGTGAACGTTTCTGTCAGGAGATTGCCTGTGGGGGGAAATGGACAGTCATTATATTATAGTATTATAACCTAAGAAATAAGCGTGCCATCTGTTGTGTAGATCTCTCTCTATAGCTACAGGAGATCTGGATTGGCCTGGTACTGTCCAGTCCACTCATCCATTTCAACACGAATTTGGATGTAAACAATCAACTTACCAGGCCGATATTGTAAAGAAAAAGAATGTGTTCTGGATAACTGGATAAATAAAAGTAATGAATTGATACATAAAAGTAAGCAGAGATCCCAAACCTTTCTTGGACCTAACATCCGTCCGGACCAGGTCCCAGGGTGGCCTCTTCCCAGCAGGGCAGTGGGGCAGGCTGGCACACCTCTCCCTCATCCTCCTCAGCATCTCCTCCTGCTGCTGCATTACAACAAACAATAAACAATGTTTTGCCATGCAACCAACTTGTCAATCAATTGTTGGAATTTGGTAGTAGTCAGTGCCCCTGGAGCAATTAGGGGTTAAGTGCCTTGCTCAAGGGCACATGCAGCTGAGGCGGAGATCAAACTAGAGAACTTCCGATTGCGAGCAGGCCTCTCTAACCTAAGAGACAGTTTACACCAGAGAGACAGTTTACACCAGAGAGACAGTTTACACCAGAGAGACAGTTTACACTAGAGAGACAGTTTACACCAGAGAGACAGTTTACACCAGAGAGACAGTTTACACCAGAGAGACAGTTTACACTAGAGAGACAGTTTACACTAGAGAGACAGTTTACACTAGAGAGACAGTTTACACTAGAGAGACAGTTTACAGAGACAGTTTACACTAGAGAGACAGTTTACACCAGAGAGACAGTTTACACTAGAGAGACAGTTTACACTAGAGAGACAGTTTACACTAGAGAGACAGTTTACACTAGAGAGACAGTTTACAGAGACAGTTTACACTAGAGAGACAGTTTACACCAGAGAGACAGTTTACACTAGAGAGACAGTTTACACTAGAGAGACAGTTTACACCAGAGAGACAGTTTACACTAGAGAGACAGTTTACACTAGAGAGACAGTTTACACTAGAGAGACAGTTTACACCAGAGAGACAGTTTACACCAGAGAGACAGTTTACACCAGAGAGACAGTTTACACTAGAGAGACAGTTTACACTAGAGAGACAGTTTAAACTAGAGAGACAGTTTACACCAGAGAGACAGTTTACACTAGAGAGACAGTTTACAGTAAAGAGACAGTTTACACTAGAGAGACAGTTTACACTAGAGAGACAGTTTACACCAGGGAGACAGTTTACACTAGAGAGACAGTTTACACTAGAGAGACAGTTTACAGTAGAGAGACAGTTTACACCAGAGAGACAGTTTACACTAGAGAGACAGTTTACACCAGAGAGACAGTTTACACCAGGGAGACAGTTTACAGTAGAGAGACAGTTTACACTAGAGAGACAGTTTACAGTAGAGAGACAGTTTACACTAGAGAGACAGTTTACACTAGAGAGACAGTTTACACTAGAGAGACAGTTTACACTAGAGAGACAGTTTACACCAGAGAGACAGTTTACACTAGAGAGACAGTTTACACTAGAGAGACAGTTTACACTAGAGAGACAGTTTACACCAGGGAGACAGTTTACACTAGAGAGACAGTTTACACTAGAGAGACAGTTTACACCAGAGAGACAGTTTACAGTAGAGAGACAGTTTACACTAGAGAGACAGTTTACAGTAGAGAGACAGTTTACACTAGAGAGACAGTTTACACCAGGGAGACAGTTTACACTAGAGAGACAGTTTACAATAGAGAGACAGTTTACACCAGAGAGTCAGTTTACAGTAGAGAGACAGTTTACACTAGAGAGACAGTTTACAGTAGAGAGACAGTTTACACTAGAGAGACAGTTTACACTAGAGAGACAGTTTACACTAGAGAGACAGTTTACACCAGAGAGACAGTTTACACTAGAGAGACAGTTTACACTAGAGAGACAGTTTACACTAGAGAGACAGTTTACACTAGAGAGACAGTTTACACCAGAGAGACAGTTTACAGTAGAGAGACAGTTTACACCAGAGAGACAGTTTACAGTAGAGAGACAGTTTACACTAGAGAGACAGTTTACAGTAGAGAGACAGTTTACACCAGAGAGACAGTTTACACCAGAGAGACAGTTTACACTAGAGAGACAGTTTACACTAGAGAGACAGTTTACACTAGAGAGACAGTTTACACTAGAGAGACAGTTTACACCAGAGAGACAGTTTACACCAGGGCCTGGTGGTTCAAAACCTTAATCAGGATGAGATCTGTTAAAACATGTTTTATTTGCCATGCAACCAACTTGTCAATCAATTGTTGGAATTTGGTAGATCCTTCTGCTTGTTTATAAAGCTCTCACTGGCACAGCACCAGAATATCTGAAAGACATTTTGCTAGCATATCAGCCCAATAGAGCCCAATATAATTAAATTATGATTATATAATGATTGGAGCACTTTGAGCTGCAACGTTTGCAGGAAAAGCGCTATACAAATAAAAAGTTATTATTATTATTATTATCTACAGTATCTGGACGATTTTTTTTCTACTCTGCATCTTTTTTTTTCACACACCTTTGCTCCTTAATAAATTGAGAGTGGTTACATATCTCCAACCCCATCCCCCATTTTACCCCTTTATGACAACCCCTTTTTGCAGATGAAATAATAATTACGAAATCAAATATGTTCTCCTAGCACAGCATACTTAGTGCAAACCTCTGTATTATTGTTTAGAATCAATTAAGGAGGAGAAACCTCTATATCCTGACCCTCACCCTTGTGTGCCTCTTCCCCTCCTCCTTCGTGTTGTCCTGTTTAGGCCCCTCCTCCTCAGTGTTGTCCTGTTTAGGCCCCTCCTCCTTAGTGTTGTCCTGTTTAGGCTGGGAATCGACCTTTGACCCCCTGGGTCTCTGAGTAACCAGGAAGACCACATGCTCCTTCTTCCCTGTCCGTTCATCCTCCTCTGATTGGTTGAGGACGGTCATGCTCACTTCACTGTCGAAGAAGTCTTTGGCCACCGCCTCGATGATGCCTGGGGAAGGGCAGAGAGGCTCAATGTCAATGATGACAAACTATGATCGTTAGTCTCAACGATTAACATCAATTTAGTGCAAACTTTGATACTTCTACATATTCTTACCATTATAATTACACTATCATAGCCCAAAGCTAACAATACCTATCTAGTGTTTTTCTACAGTACTTTTCAAATCTACATGACATTTCCTTAGGTAGGGGCAAGGGAATTATGGTACAAATGGACCAGCCCTCTGTTACCTGGCACAATATGAAACAGGCCTTTCCTGTCAGAGTAGTAATGGAGAAGCATCTTTCCATCCTCATCCTTTTCCACGCGGAAAGAGGGAGCATTCATCTCCTGAGAGAGATGGAGAGTGGGTTACACTTTACAGTGATAACTCTAGTAACATGTGTTATGTAGTATTATAGTTATTGCTTTGTTATTACTACTTGGTAATCATTTCATAACAGGGTTGAATAGAGGAGTAGGTTAGGGTAGGGTAGGGTTGGGTACAGTAGAATACACACTGCAAAAAGTTAGCTCTCAAAAACAAGAAAGAAAGGCAATACAATAGGGAAAATATTAACAAGCAAAATGATCTGCCAACAGAAAATCTCAATTGCTAAGTATATCTTAAAAGTAGCACATATTGCCTTGATTTCAGATATTTAATCTTACTTAGATTTACTTTTTGCAGTCCACTACCTGGTAGGAGAGGGCCAGGTAGCTGTGAAGAGCTCTACCTGGTAGGAGAGGGCCAGGTAGCTGTGAAGAGCTCTACCTGGTAGGAGAGGGCCAGGTAGCTGTGAAGAGCTCTACCTGGTAGGAGAGGGCCAGGTAGCTGTGAAGAGCTCTACCTGGTAGGAGAGGGCCAGGTAGCTGTGAAGAGCTCTACCTGGTAGGAGAGGGCCAGGTAGCTGTGAAGAGCGTCCAGGTTCTCGATGAACTCCACCAGGTTTCCCCCCAGCGTCCGCAGCATCGCGTCATACCCCGACATCTTACAGAAGCTGAAGAAGTACTCCCCGAAAAGCTTCAGGACCACCTCTGACGACATGTCTGCAAGCACAAAGCCAATCCGTCAGTATCGATAGCGGAAGGGGGGGATAGCAGAGTTTTTGATTGACGGATGGTAGCTTGCACTAAATCGACAGCAATGAGCTAAATCGATGGCGATGCAGTAGATGGCGACTTGTTTTGTTTTATTTCGAGCCCCCAATGTCCAGGGGCCGGTTGCATAAACATAGATTAAGACTGGTCTAAGCCTTAGATAATTATATCTTATATTCTCAGGTTAGACCAGTCTAATTAAGACTGCCTGTTGCATAAAAAATAAGACTGACTTATTTTGATGTTAGAAAGTTAGCCACCTTCCTCCCTGGCTAAACTTGATTTAAAAGCTGTGTTGCTATGGGAACCAGTCAGGGCTAGTAGCTAGCTAACACTGTAACTACTACTACTATGGTAAACTACTTCACTGGTTAAAACTGTTAAGCATTATACTTTTATCCACATTGTATTCCTCCAATACATTTTCAGCAGAAGAAGTTATAGACGAGAAGATTTTATCTCTCATATCTTCCGCCGCTAGGTCTAGCTGTTTCGGCTGCCATTTTTTTTTTCTTCTGTCAAGTGTCTTATTTTACCTAGAATGCATTGCGTGACAGGCTATCTAAGTCGGTCTTACCTTAGTCACTCATAGGCTAGCTTTATGCAACAGGAACATTTTAGAGTCTATAGCAAGACTGACTCAAAGTGAGATCTAAGTCTAAGACTGGGTCTGTCTTTATGCAACGACGTGCCTAGGCTACAACCCAGTAGCCTGTTCCCTCCCACAACAACCAACTAGCTATGCAGGTAGCGTCCCTGAACTACACTCAGGTGTGGGCCACGGCCAGTCAGCCTGGGGTATTGAGTTCCACTTGTTAGGATTGCGCTTAGACATTATAAGGTTGGACGAAGGTCGATCCCTGGAGGGGGTTCCCAGTATCTGCCAGCCACTTCCTGCCATTTCAACCTTAACGACTTGGGCTCTTGGGCTCTTGGGGTGACATTCGAGTGACTGTAGATGCAGGGATTGACACCTGGGTCCCCTTGGTCTCACCTCAGAGCCTCAGCAGGGACATTGTTAACACCTCCATGTCTCCCTGTCCCTCCGTCTCTTCCTCGTCTGCATGTCTCTCTGACAGACACTGATCAGCTGTTCTCCAGAGGTTGACCAAAACAACCCTCCAGCAACACTCACCCACTCGTCCATGCTAAAGTGTATGATTTGTGTACTTTATCTGTTTGCCTACCAGTAATCGGTTGCCTTTCACAAACATGTAACAGGGTTGTGAGGTCTTTATCAGTAAAATGAAGAGTGTATTGTACTAACCCAGCATCGTACAGGCCTCCTGCACCAGACGCAGAGTCAGGACATCATCATATATCTCATAAGTCATAAAAGTATCCTGGACCTCAGCTAGCGTCCTATAGAGAGAGAGAGACAGACAGAGAGAGAGAGGGGGGGGGGTGGACAGAGAGAGAGGGACAGAGAGAGAGAGCGAGAGAGAGTAAACTGACATGTCTTTTGTAATGCTGCACAAACAGTGTTTTGTAAATCAGTCCAAAACAAAATGTTATTCATGATTGATTTACACAATTTATCACTGCAAAAATAGACTATTTCACAATTAAACACTATTAAATGTTTAGTGCACAAATAGGTAAAACGCCAGACCTCAATTTCTCCCATGTTTCTTCTCCAAATTTCTCAATGACCAGAGATTTAAGGCAGGTGTTTATAAATCCATACTGCAAACTCAAGCACAAAAGAGGTGAAACAGCAAATCTACATTGACTTTACTGAGGGAACAAATCCATTGATTGAATAGCTTTTTATAGTTAGTTATATCCACTGATTGAATAGCCAAATAGGCAGACTGAATATTAATAGTAACCAGTGTGTTGAAAAGTGTGAAACATTCATAATTGAATTAGAAAACAACAGCTGAGAGTTTGTAGAGATGTTAAGGGAGCTACTCACCATATCTCTGGTATCTCTGTCTACGTTTCGCTCTGGATTGTACTCCCTATGAACAGAGCCTATACCTCAATCAATTCTCTCTCTCGCTCTCTCTCTCTCTCTCTCTCTCTCTCTCTCTCTCTCTCTCTCTCTCTCTCTCTCACACACACACACACACACACACACACACAGGGAGAAAAGAGGGAGAGTACATGGAAGCAGACAATTTTATTCTGCCACCGTATGGTCAGAATTAGCACTGCGTCTTCCAGTTGCACCAATCTAATTCTGTGAAATAATTTTTTTAAATTATGGATTAAAGTTGTCTCAGGCAGTGCAGGCAGTGATAAAATAAAAAAGAAAAGACTTCATCAACAGCACAGTAGCCTGACTGCGTGAGTGCTGTTTGTCTAGGGGCCTTGTCCATGGTTCTGAAACAGAGGCAAAGTCAATATTGCAACATCGGAGGTGAAGTATGGGGTTAAATGACTTCATGTTGTTTTCCTCTGGCCTGTTTAGCCGAGATTTCCTCCTTCCTGGTGTATGACGGCTTTGATGTGCTTTGATGTTTTGAATTCCAACTCCGAAGAACCAATCAGGTTTGAGTAGACTGTTTCCCTTCAAGCAAACAAGTGCTGCTCTGTTCTCACATTCAGTATTGTCAGTACGACAAGACAAAACATCAAAAACATCAAACACATGTACGACACACACTCAGGCACTTTCGAAAATCTTAATACAGTCTCATGATAGCTTGTTATTGTCAAGTGCGCTCCACACACACACACACACACAGACACACACACAGACGCAGACACACACACACACACACACACACACATCATCATCATCATCACATTGACTGTACAGAGCATTATTTAATTATTTATTGTGTCAGTTATAGCCATCAATAATCTTCAACCATTCCAATGATCTCATGTTTTGACTGGACGTGTTTCATGAAGGGGTTCACAGGTGTGTCTCTTTGTATGAGACAGATGTCCCTAACCACTCAGTAGCTGCCATGCTTTTTACTTGCAGTTGGATAATAAAAAAATAAAAGTATATTAATTGTGTTAACCACTATGTATTCCTCTATTTCTTTTTCCAAGAAGGGGGGGACAGACTCTGAACTCAAGTCCACCATATCACCCATCACATGAATTTAAAGACCCTTCACAACTACTTTGTTTGAAAACTGACAATCCAAAGTGTTGTTGTGTGTTGCCTAGACTTTACAGTAATAGTGGACTTGCTTGGGGTGAATTGCTTGAATCTTGAAATGATCTAACGAGACGAGGGTTTGGGTTTGACACCTTATGTGTTATTAGCAGCAAGCTAGCACACGTTTGTGGTCACTACTTTTGCCTTCATAACTGTGGATAATATCACGTTATGCCATGAAGCTGACTGGTTGTGGGAAAACTGTCAGGAGTGGAGCCAGACTAGTGGAGTAGAGCTGGACTATAGGGGAGGAGCTAGACTAGAGGGGGTGGAGCTAGACTAGAGGAGTAGAGCTGGACTAGAGTAGTGGAGCTGGACTATAGGGGAGGAGCTAGACTAGAGGGGATGAGCTAGACTAGGAGTAGAGCTGGACTATAGGGGAGGAGCTAGACTAGAGGGGAGGAGCTAGACTAGAGGAGTAGAGCTAGACTAGAGGAGTAGAGCTAGACTAGAGGGGAGGAGCTAGACTAGAGGGGAGGAGCTAGACTAGAGGGAAGGAGCTAGACTAGAGGAGTGGATCCAGACTAGAGGACTAGAGCTAGACTATAGGGGAGGAGCCAGACTAGAGGAGTAGAGCTAGACTATAGGGGAGGAGCCAGAATAGAGGAGTGGAGCTAGACTAGAGGGGAGGAGCTAGACTAGAGGAGTAGAGCTGGACTATAGGGGAGGAGCTAGACTAGAGGGGGTGGAGCTAGACTAGAGGAGTGGAGCTAGACTAGAGGAGTAGAGCTGGACTAGAGGGGTGGAGCTAGACTAGAGGGGTGGAGCTAGACTAGAGGAGTAGAGCTGGACTATAGGGGAGGAGTTAGACTAGAGGAGTAGAGCTGGACTATAGGGGAGGAGCTAGACTAGAGGGGGTGGAGCTAGACTAGAGGGGAGGAGCTAGACTAGAGGGGAGGGGCTAGACTAGAGGGGTGGAGCTAGACTAGAGGGGAGGAGCTAGACTTGAGGGGAGGAGCCAGACTAGAGGAGTGGAGCTAGACTAGAGGGGAGGAGCTAGACTAGAGGGGAGGAGCCAGACTAGAGGGGAGGAGCTAGACTAGAGGGGAGGAGCTAGACTAGAGGGGAGGAGCTAGACTAGAGGAGTGGAGCTAGATTAGAGGGGTGGAGCTAGACTAGAGGGGTGGAGCTAGACTAGAGGAGTAGAGCTAGACTAGAGGGGAGGAGCTATACTAGAGGGGAGGAGCTAGACTAGAGGGGAGGAGCTGGACTATAGGGGTGGAGCTAGACTAGAGGGGAGGAGCTAGACTAGAGGGGAGGAGCTAGACTAGAGGAGTGGAGCTAGACTAGAGGGGAGGAGCTAGACTAGAGGGGAGGAGCTGGACTATAGGGGTGGAGCTAGATTAGAGGAGTTGAGCTAGACTAGAGGAGTGGAGCTAGACTAGAGGGGTGGAGCTAGACTAGAGTAGTGGAGCTAGACTAGAGGAGTAGAACTAGACTAGAGTAGTGGAGCTAGACTAGAGGAGTAGAACTAGACGTGGAACTAGACTAGAGGGGAAGAGCTAGCCTAGAGGAGTGGAGCTAGACTACAGAAGTGGAGCTAGACTAGAGGGGAGGAGCCCTTTCCACCGAGTCTTACACCGTGAGCCTGCCCAAGTGGAAGACGTTCTCAACACATAACCTGGACAAGGTGATGAATCGCATGATGCCCGAGAAATACTGCAAGGGTGAAAACACCAACTTCGTGCAGATGTGCACTGTGGAGGTGGACGAGGAGGACACCATGGCCACGGCGGTGACAATGGGAATAGAAAACTGCAGAAAACCGCAGAAACAGAAGTGGCACGACGAAGGCACGCTTGCTATCATGACGAAGAGGCTGGAAAAAACCGCAGGGTGCTGCACCTCGTGTTGGAGAGAGCTTGTCTTCGACCTTGGTGGTGTACAGATATTCGACTACGTTAGGGTTATCTCGTACCCACTCCTCTTTCATCACGAGGTACTTGGCGGACAGCAGGGTCGAGTCCAACGAGAGCACGTAGCACACAGAGTCTCGGGTCTCGCGGGACGCGTTTCTCCACTCCGAAGACATCAGCAGCACGTCGATGTTCATCAGCCACGACGGCAGGGCCTCGGGCTCCAGCAGTATGGGGACGTCGAGTTTCCACAGCTCCTCTCTCATGGCCACGGGATCTATCGCGGCCGGCGCCTGGGTTTCCATCATCGCGGCTAACGTTTCGGCCGCCGTGTCGGTGTCGTCATCATTGCTGCTGCTGCTGCTGCTGCTATCGCTCCCCGACCCGCTGAAACTGTTGCCCTCATTGTTGTTGGTGGGTCGTCGTCTCCGCCGCCGCTGACGCAAGGCTGGTTGGACTTGCCAACAGACGCCGACCTCTTTTTCATCTGCTTCAGCAGCTTGTTGAGTTTGTACGTCGGCCGCGTACAAGGACACGGAGCGTCTGGTGATCTCGATCTCCTGCCGTGTCATGGACAGGTGCGAGAGGATGTCCTTCTCGGTGCGCGCGGTAACCAGGGGCTTGTCGGTGATCAGCATCTCCGCCACCGTCAGTGCCTTGGGGACCATGCGTATCATCAGGCGAATGCCGAACTCTAGGATCTTTCGGCGCGTCTGGCTCAGCGTGGCCGTGATGTACCCGGGGGGACGGATCATCCAGTTCAGAGACCCCGAGCGTCTGTGGAAGGCGGCCAGGGTCAACCTCATCACGTCGTATCTCACCGCCGGTCCCGTCAGGAAGCTGGGCCTGGTCAGCTCGTGCAGGGTGATGTGCCAGCCTTTGCCCAACTCGCCCTTGCCTTTGATGGTGCTCACTTTCAGCATCCTGCAGAACTCGACCGTGGTAGACGCGTACAGGCGAGGGGTGCGATCTTGCTCCGGTCTGATGATCGTGACGAGCGCGGTGTAAGACTTGCCGGAGCTGGGGTCTGAGCCGCCTTCCCGGCGCTGACCTCTTCCTCCGTTCCGTCTGGTGTTGGTTCGCGCGTAGGCCACCAGCTCCTTGGCGCACGCCTCGGTGCCGTCCTCTTCGGCGACGGCGTAAGCGGAGCAGTCCGCCAGCAGCGCGTTCCTGGCGTACACGTCCGCGGCGGACCCCGCCGACGCAGAGGCGGTTCTGGGTTTGACGATCATCATGGGCATGCACAGGGGCTGTTGCTGCTGCTGCTGGCCTTTGAAGATCTCGGTCTCGGTCAGCGAGACCAGCGCCGGCGTCAGCGCCAGAGGGTGGTACGGCACTTCGACAGACACGTCGAGCAGCTCGATCCCCAGCGACTTGTTCTGGCATATCCCGGCGTGGTCGTCCATAGGGTTCAGCGGGAAGCCGGTCATCAGGAGCGCGACGTCCAACAGCACCAGCAACAACCCATAGTCTTTGTCTTTGTCGTCGGACACGCCTGCTAGCACCTGCTCGTGGACGATCACTTCATGGTGGTGAGGCTTCTCCGCGGGCCCGAGGGCGCCCAGTTTGGCGCGAACGATCCTCCTGACGCGCTCGTACAGAGCGTGCACTTCGGACGAAGAGCCCCACTTCTGCTTGTCTTTGACGACCATCCATGTGGGGTGGGCGGACACACGCAGTTCCCTGAACGTGTCGCCTTGAGAGAATTTGCACTTGTCGTGCTTGGTTATCTTCTCCTCCATGTTCATGACTGCGTGCGATGAGCCTAGAGGTCAGAGAGTTTTAGTTGTGCTACGACGCGTGGGCTTGTGTTCTGTGTGTCGAGTGTCTGTCTCAGCACTACGTCTCCTAAAGACACCCGCTTTCCCCTCTACTGTGTCTCTAAGAACTTCTATTGCCCCCCTTGTACTGTTTCTCTGTTTCTCCAGTGTAAAAAAAAAAAAAAGTTTAGAAGAAGGTGATAGGAGAAGATTTTTCCTTCTATCAATGGCCCCGGGCCTGAGCTAGATTACTCTTCCTGCTACGAATGGTGGACTGATGATTCACATGCTTAGTATTCAAATGTATTGATTGTAAGTCGCTTTGGAATAAGGCGTCTGCTAAATGCCAAAAATGTAAATGTAAATGTCTCCTTTTCCAGGCAGTGGCTGCAGTGGTCAGTCTGCTGGGCTCTGTAGTGCTGCTTATATATCTACCCCTTTCTCCACCCATTTCGGTCGGACCGACCCACTTCTGTTTCTGACTTTTAGAGAAAGGGGTGGAGCTAGACTAGAGGGGGGGTCGGTGGTGGTGACGCAGGAAAAACACCCAGACCAAACACACAAGGAAGCGAGATCTCTGCCATGGTCCCGAATGAATGCAAGGCTATCCACAACAAGACACGTTGACATAGAAAACAAAGAAACCCCCAAAATAAAAGAGATTCCTTGGTTAACGGGATTGTGAACACAAGGAAGTTGCATCAAATTTCTGGTGAGTAACATTTGTCAGCTGGCTTAGTAACTGTGATGGTAGCTGGTCAGCTAACGTTAGTTAGCTCAATGTCTTTCTGCAGTTTTCTACAGTGTACACTCACTAAACAACAGATGGTGGTTAAAAAACGACATACACGGTGCCTGACATTGTCACAAAGAGAGGGCTGTCTGTGTTGAGATGCCGGTTTGTTTTCGGTGTTATTTTTCTGTCTGTGGCAAAATGGCTGCCATGGGCTGCGTTCGTATGTACACTCTGAGAGCGCCGGAGCGCACACTGGGTTCGGCGTCATAAAGTGACCAGTCATTTGATTGGACAAGAGGCATTCCATGAGTGCTGATCAGATTCCAGAGCGGATTTTGCGAACGCACCCTTGGTCTCCCCTACCAACCAACCTGATAAATGTTCGCATTTGGGACTGAATGTGACGGTTTTGGGGCTGAAATGTGACGGTTTTCCCACAAGAGTTCAAGGTCAGTTCAAAGCTGACAAGATGCCTACTTCGTGGGGCAGTAGTCTTCTAGACAGATACAGTACATACAGACACAGGGCCAGGAGGGGGGTTTGTTCACCTCTGCATCGACTGTTGTTGTTGTTATTGCTGTTAGCACTAGCTACCCTGGTCGCGCTAGCATCTTCCTGTATATATGATATATACTATATTATATATTATTGCACTTGAATAGCATTAAGGTTGATGCAGGCTCACTAGCCAGTTGTAGCTGTTATGTTGGCATGGCCACTTTATATGAAAACACCTGCTAGCATGCTAATAAACACATCATTCTCTCTGCTAATGTTACGGAGTTGGCCAGTTAACCCACATCACCTCAGCCAAAGTAGTGATGAATATAATATAATCCCATAACTGGATACTACTTTGTTTCCAATCATAGATAGCTTACTTACTTATCAGATGGCTTACTTACTTGTAGCGTTTATGTTTATATTGACATCACTGGCGAGGGTCTAGTATGGATGAAAATCAGGCTTCTGGCTAAATCTAGCGTGTTTACATTTTTAATGTTCATTAATATGCGTTGTCCCTTTACAAATAAAATGAACATAAAACATAAACATCAGGCAGACACTTGTATTTGGCCAGGCGGACATAATCAGGCCTAACACAGCTGTGTGCTAGCAGGGTTTGGGTCAAACAGGGCCTTGGTGGTACTAGTATTATATAGTATATACTACTAGTATATAAATAACTACGTTGGTTATATTCATAGTCTAATTGTCCGTATCTTCTAAAACGGACTAATTGTGTAGTTACATTAGATGTACCGAGTCTATGACCATGTCCCAAACAAGCTCATACTACTGCGACCTGTTTATTTCAGTAGGCGTGTTCTGTATGCAACATTAGGACGTTATTGCACTATCAGTATGGGACATTTCAATGAAAGGATTAGCTGTAAAATGCCTTGATGTCATACTAGATGATGTCATACTAGATTCCCTTTAGTTTCCATGTGGTATGGATTCACTGCATACTGTTCAGGAAGTCCTTTCCTATTTTAGTCCCACAGTTCAATGGAGCAGGTAGAGAGACTGCCTATAGATAGTATATACCTTATCTATCTATCTATCTATACAGTACTGCCTACCATAGATATTGTACTGTATATAATATCTATAGGCAGTACCATAGAGAATATATATAATATCTATAATAGGCAGTACCATAGATAATGTATATAATATCTATAGGCAGTACCATAGATAATCATTATCTAGGCAGTATCATAGATAATGGGCAGCCAGTACCAGCGAAATTGAACCAGTTACTATAATAAACAACATGATTGAGCTACAGTTGACGGTTTCTTAGTATGAATGAGGTGTGGTGTGTTGAAAGGTGTGGATTACTGCATACATTTGACTAAACAGTAGGATCTAAACAGTGTGTACTATGTTTGCAAAGTGTAGGCTAGTACACCTGTACGTCGTATACATTCATGTACATTCACCAAGTGCTTAACATGTTTATGGGCTTATTTGCGGTCCGCTGTATTTCTCTGAAGACACATTCCTGAAATAACCAACATGATTCATGTTACAGGATATATCTGTCCATGTCGCCAGAAGGGAGACAGTGGGTTGTGACAAGAATCATTTCTCATTTTGCCTCACTGCACACATTGTTGACCTTTTTGTGGCAAGCTCATGTTAAACCATTATTAGCTGTCCAAATGTGTCAACGTGTAAATATGAGTCTGAATGAGTCAAACACTGTCTTTGCCAGTTTCAGTATGGTATATGTGCCTGGACCGATTTCGATGGATGGATAGATGGATAGATGGATGGGTGGGGTTGGGGGATGTGGATGGGTTGTTGTTAAAAACGAAAGTGAAAGTGAACGCGTTATGATGTTTTTCAGTGGATTGAGCGTATTAGTTGTATTTTAACATAATTTAAATAAACGCGAATCGGGTTTTCATAATGCAATCCAGCGCCACACTGTTCAAAACTCCACATAACCCTGGAACCCGTTGGTTTAAACGGGAAGATGTTATGGGGTTTTACGGTAACATTGCCGGGAGCTGTCTTTGCTCTATCTATTTACATTGAAAAGCTAAATTATTTCTATGGTGACTGCTATGGGGTGGTTTGGTGTGAAAGGACCTATGAGGATGAAACATTTACATCAACATACATTTCTCAACCGTCTTCCATCATAAAAATAGAGATAAGCACTAAGCAAAGGCTTCGACTTCTGCTCCGAAGAAAAAGTCTTAAGATTGGTTGAAGAATCGTTGCCCAGACTCCAGGCCATTCTGTTACTGAAAACCCACATACGTGTGAAATGTTTTAAAATGTCAAAAATGTTCAAAGTGAGGATAGTGAAAGTTAACAACAGTAAGAAGTATGGGTAGATGTAATTATAGATTGGGTGTCTCTGTGTGTGTCTACACAAGAAGAGTTGAGTCATGGCATGATGCTGTTATGGAATTGCCCACTATATACCAAGTTTGAAACAGATAGGCCTAGGTCAATAACGGTAAAAGCCTTATTGTCTTATGGTCACCGCGTCCTATCATACTGCATAGTTTCGAGTCTCTAACATGGAGCATCTCACTGGAAATTGAGCGATGAGATCTTAACAATAATTGTCACATAACAACATAACAAGAGTCTGGGTCCAAATATTAAATTATCTGTGTAAATCAAACAGTCTCTTGCACAGATATCGAGACCAGGCAGACTATAAGTGCTGGTGAAAGCTGTCTGCAGCAGCTAAACTGGGAGTGTGCGTGCGTGCGTGCGTGCGTCTTTGCAGACAGCATGTGGTGTCTAGCAGCCCTTAGACAGACTGGGTGAGAGTCATTTGAGCTGGTCTGACTCACTCGGTGATCGGACAGCGGTGACTGAGACATGGACGCCCCCATGACCTTTGAGTGCACTTGTGTGTGTGAGCAGTAGGGGAAACAACTGCCCTGATTGACCTATTTTGTCTTTCAACTTTTGCACTTCTGCATTGACCATTTTAATGTTGTGAGTTTTATTTAGTCTTGTACGTCAAGTCTGTACAGTCTGTCTGTCTATAACGGGTGTGTTATGCTGCTGTCTGCCCTGAACAGGTCTCAATGAGATAGTTTTACCTGTATAAATAAAGGTTAATAATAATAGAAAAATGTCTCCATGTCTCTGTCCCTCCCTCCCTCCCTCCCTTTCAGGTTCTGCAATGGTCCCTGCCACCCTCCCTGAGCCTCAGGTGGAGCTGCTGTCCCTCTGGTTGTCCCCCCCTGCCCCCCGGGAGCAGGCTGTGATTCTCCCCCCGGCCCGGGCCTCCTGAAGCAGACAAGATTGCCAAGACCCTCCCTGTGCCCAGCATGACGGCCACCACCCGCGGCTCACCTGTGGGGGGCAACGACAGCAGCCAGGGCCAGGCCCCCCCCCCGGCCCCGCCCCCTGACGCCCAGAGCCAGGCCTCGCCCACGCCCGCCCAGAACCAGGTGAGGATGGGTGGCTGGCTGGGTGGGTGGGTGGATGGCTGTCTGTCAGGCTGGCTGTCTGGCTGTGTGTCTGGCTGTGTGTCTGGCTGGCTGGCTGGCTGGCTGGCTGTCTGACTGTCCCTCCGTCTGTCTCTCTCTACCAGCTCTCTGTCTGTCTGTCTGTCTGTCTCTCTCTCTCTACACCAGCTCTGTCTGTCTGGCTGGCTGGCTGTCTGTATGTCTGTCTCTACCAGCTCTGTTTGTCTGTCTGTCTGTCTTTACCAGCTCTGCCTGTCTGTCTGTCTCTATATCTGTCCTATGCAATTGTCTTACCAAACCGTCTTCCTGTCTGTGTGAATGTCATGTCATTGCTTTTGTAATGAAGCAGCGTTGCTCATGTTGAGACCACAGCTGGTCCTCTGCAGCGGAGGGAAGGAAGGTCTCTGTCAGTAAAACAGTCAGTCATTTAAACAGTCAGTCAGTAAAACAGTCAGTCATTAAAACAGTCAGTCAGTAAAACAGTCAGGCATCCAGCTGGGACAGGATCAGAGGCGGAGGCCTAATCACTGTCACATAGTTTAATAAGCTCCGTTAAAGGGAGTGTGTGTGTGTGTGTGTGTGTGTGTGTGTGTGTGTGTGCGCCGCCGGGCTTCACTTCTAATCAACCACTTTTTAATAATGAAGTAATCCTCCACGCTTGGTGAATTCAGAGTGTTTGATTTGAAGATTTTGTCTGAACTTTAAAGGCCCATTTCACACCATCCCCAGTGTGTGTGTGTGTGTGTGTGTGTGTGTGTGTGTGTGTGTTGGCAAGAGAGAGAGGGAGGAGGGATGACAGGAAGGATGGGTGAGAGAGAGAGTGAGAGGAGGATAGAGACAGTAGAGATTGACAGGAAGGGGAGGTGAGAGAGATGACATGCAGGATATGTCGATAGGCCGGAATCGAACCTGGTACCCTGCGATTACGCGGCATGCGCCTTGGTGAGCTACGCCACTATGTCATCGTTAGGTTTGCGTTGCTAGGTTTGTGTTGCTAGGTTTGCGTTGCTAGGATCGCATTTTCTTCCGGTCAAATCTTCCAGTCAATCTTCCGGTCAAGTCCCGCATCACATACAAAATCCACCTTCTCACCTACAAACTCCTCCACGGTTGCGCCCCCCAGTACCTAACCGACCTTCTCTGCCAACATACCCCATCCCGGAACCTGCGGTCTTCAGACATGGCTCTGGTGGCTTTCCACCCCCCGCACCAACCTACAGACCTTCGGGGACATAGCCTTCAGTGTGGCAGCCCCCCACCCTTTGGAACTCTCTCCCCACAGTGATCCATAACCCCCTCACCCTGGACACCTTCAAATCAGCCCTCAAAACCCACCTGTTCACCAAGGCCTTTGACCCCTAGTTTAGTTTTGTCGCTGTCTCTGTGTTTTTTCTGTTCTGTCTGTCTGACTTTCTGTCTGTAAAGTGGGTTTGTGAAAGGTGCTATATTCTTGCCCCATTTCCCCCCTAGCAACGTGTGTGAGACTGGAGCAGGAGGCTAGGGAGAGGGACGGACAGAGCCAAATAAAGTATATTTTTAAGCCGTCATCATTATGTGATTATTATTACAATAGCCTATTGTCGACCTTTGCAGGCTTGCTGGATCACTGTGTAGCGCATTGTTCCAACCTGTTAAGACAGCCATGCGCATTGCACATGATTCCAATAATCAGTGTAGAAGTGTCAAAGAAGTGTCTATTTTCTCACCTAGTGGTAATGAATTATAGAATAAATATAGTGATTGAACACGTGTTGTACTGGGTAGGTGCTTGAATATGCCAACTCCCCGTGGCTTCCATTTACTGCCCTCCTATTGGTGCAAAGATTGTGCTGGTCAGGGCAGATTTACTTTAATTAACACATTCATTAGCACATGGTTTTAGTGTTGCACAGCGCTCTGTAGCCAAGGCAGACTGGAGCCCTGAGTGTGTGGCTGTGAGTGTGTTGTTGTTGTTGTTGTTGTGTGTGTGTGTGTGTGTGTGTGTGTTTGTTGGTTTGTTGGTTGATGTGTAACCAACTGAGAGCTTGTTGTATGTTTATGTGAATCTGAGTGTGTGTTTGTCTTAAATTGTGCGTCAGTGTGCCTGGGTTTGTGTGTACCCATGTTCAGGGTCAGCCATAGGAGCAATTATGGGGTTAAAGTGCCTTGCTCAAGGGCACAACAGCAGTGGTAGGCACCTTAGATATGATGCCAGCAACCCACACATGCAGCTCCCTCCTGAGGCAGCAATTGAACTAGCGACCTTCCGATTGCTAGCTGGCCGGCCTCTCTAACCTACCAGGTTACCGCTGGCCATTTGTGTGTTTTGATCTTTGGTCAGAATCAGAATCAGAATCAGAATTGCAAAATTGCTTTTATTCCCTCCCAATGTACACAAGAGTAAAATGATTTGGCTTTAGGTTCTTCAACATTGGCATTGCAGCCAGATACTGAATCACCAATAATAGAGTAAAGGAACGAACACTTTGTTCGGCTGCGCTCAGGCAGGCGGTTCAGGACCATGTTCGCACGGACAAATAGACTGAAGCTCAGCTTCTACCCTAGGGCCATTCAGGCCCTGAACACAGCAAAGACCTAGGTTCTAGGCCCTGGACAATGTAGACAACTTGATGGCAGCTACTAGATTGTAAACATAAGTGCAATATTGAAATACAACTGTGAACATTTCAAACCTGCTAACTGCGACACTTTAAATGAATGTGCAACAATACTATGTGCAATATGACAACCCTTGTGTACATAAGGTTCAGATATAGGAAAAGTTAGGATATTTATAGCATAGCATAGAGTACAGCACAGTGTTTTATTGTATAGTATAGTAGTATAGTATAGTAGATAGTGTACATAGCCTTTATTTATGTAAACCAGCTCTTTTCCCTTTTTTATTTTACCCTTGGCCCTCTTGTTTTTACTCTTTTTCCAAGCACCAGGGGAGCCCCCCCTCCTAAATGTCGTTGTATGGTACCTGTACTGTATTAATGACAATAAAGACCATTCATTCAAGTAAAAATAAGTAAAGTAAAGTAATACAGTGATAGAGAGTGATGGTAGTCGTACTACAGCGGAACCAAGTCGTGCTGCAGTAGAATCAATGGTGCAATAGTGAACGTGCCATTGTGTGTGTGTGTGTGTGTGTGTGTGTGTGTGTGTGTGTTCCAGACGCCCCCCAGCTCGTCCATGGAGCCGTCTCCAGACAGCCCTGGGGAGGAGCAGGGGCAGGGGGACGCAGCCGCACCCGGGGGGGAGGAGGAGGAGCCTGCCTTCCCTCACACTGACCTGGCCAAGCTGGACGACATGATCAACAGGTACACACACACACACACACACACACACACACACACACACACACACACTGACCTGGCCAAGCTGGACGACATGACCAACAGGTACACAGACACACACACACACACACACACACTGACCTGGCCAAGCTGGACGACATGATCAACAGGTACACACACACATATACGCACACACACACACACACACACACACACACACACACTGACCTGGACGACATGATCAACAGGTACACACACACACACACACACACACACAAACACACCTGGATGACTCCTCACTCACCCACCACCTGTCTTTCCAACACCTCCTCCTTACACATTGTGCTTCTGAGAACAACACAGCTTGGGTGTAACAGACCGAGTTGTTGGACAGTCATGCAGCTCCAAATGAAGCCTAGGGGGGTAATTTGTGCCTTTACAGACGGGAGTAATTAGGGGGGTAATTAGTGCTTTTATAGACGCCCTTTAAAGGAGTTTGAGAAACCGTTGAAAGCCAAACGTCATAGCTAATCTTCCTGTGAGTTTGTTGTGTGTTCTCACCCTTCTCCCTCCCCCTCCCCTTCAGTTTGTGGTGTGTTCTCACCCTTCTCCCTCCCCCTCCCCCTCAGTGTGTGGTGTGTTCTCACCCGTCTCCCCCTCCCCCAGGCCTCGCTGGGTGGTTCCAGTCCTGCCCAAGGGGGAACTGGAGGTCCTGCTGGAAGCGGCCATCGACCTGTGTAAGAAAGGTAAGCCTCGAGGTTGTTCATTGGTCGAATCGATGTGTGTGTGTTAGGGCTGGGCTGAGCCGGGCTGTACCGGGCCTAACCTGCACACACATCCTACAGCCCTCCAGGACCGGAGGTGATGGAGCAATGGCGGTGATGAGGAGGAGGAGGAGGAGGAGCGATGGTGGTGATGAGGAGGAGTGATGATGTTGATGTTTTCTTTCCTTCCGTCTTTTAATGTGTGCTCACTCTCTCTCTCTCTTTCTCTCTCTCTCTCTCTCTCTCTCTCTCTCTCTCTCTCTCTCTCTCTCTCTCTCTCTCTCTCTCTCTCTCTCCCCCTCCCTCCCACCCCACCCCCCCCTCCTCCAGGTCTGGATGTGAAGTGTGAGGCGTGCCAGCGGTTCTTCAGAGACGGTCTGACCGTCTCCTTCACCAAGATCCTGACCGACGAGGCCGTCAGCGGCTGGAAGTTTGAGATCCATGTAAGTGCCGTCCTCTGGGGTCAGGGGTCAGAGGTCAGATCCATCTAAGTGCCGTCCTCTGGGGTCAGAGAACAGAGAGTACAAACAGAGACATGGGCTGTGTTCGGAATGGTATACTAGCATACTGCATACTAGCATACTCAATGAGTATATACTGCATACTGCCTACTAAATTCATAATAAGTATGCGAAAACCAGCCGACCATTTACACAGTATGCATACTGCCTCCCAGAATGCATTTCGCCGGGAGCGGCGAATTTAAACCTCCATTTTAAACCTCCATTAGCTAAAAGATGTCATTTTGGCTTTATAAGTGTTAACATGTCATTTTATGAAGTTTTAATATGTTTTCAGGTGAGAAAGTAACCACATATATTCCCAAAATGTGTCCAGTTTACCAAAATAACCCGTTTATATATCTGATCTGATGATTTTTTGCGTCTTCTGTTCACTAGCTGCGTTCGTAAATTCGCCCTGGAAATTTGATCAGCACTCATGGAATGCCTCTTGTCCAATCAAATTACCTGGTCCCTTTATGACGTTGCACCCAGTGTGCGCTCCGGCGCTCTCAGAGCGATTTTACGAACGCACCCTACGTTGCTTACCTTCGACAGAAATATCGTAACATAATTACAACACGTTGTAAAATGATTTGGGGGGCCAATATCTTTAGCTAGCTCAAGTAACTAGCTTACTATATTGTTATCTTAACAGTTGGTAAAATAACATGATTAAAATAAATATATATGAGCAATAACATATCGTGGGCAAGCACTACAACCAACTTGTCCGTCTGAAGCTACAATACTGGGATCATTCGTGATTGGGCTACAAGCAGTCAAATACTAGGTGAACATGTGTGTAAGACACAAATAAACTTGGATTTCATGCATTTCAAGTGGCATATTTGTAATCATGACGATGTAGTCATGTCTAAGAATGCATTTCACCATGTTAATTCCCAGTATAGTGAAAATACCACCGCTCATCCGTGATCAGACTTAGCTGGGGTGCTGCAAAAGAGTATCAAATAGAGTGCAAAAAAGCAGCATCTGCACACTCAAATCTGTGCAAAAAACTATGTTTATTGCAAGCTTTCGGTCCCCAGGCTATCGGACGATGTAAACAAAAGCTCTATGACAAGTTTGTATGACGCAGTTTGATGAGGCTGAAAGCGCACAGGGTTGCCAGATGGGATTGACAATTTACAACCTAAACTTTCTATAACCTCAAAATCAAGTAGCCCATTTGGCGGTAACCCGCCCCATCTGGCAACCCTGGACGCAACCCTGCAACCCTGGACGTGAAATGCATTTTGGGGATTCTAGTATGCCAAAAGTGTCCATCGTAACAAACTTAAATTTTCCCGGAAGTAATTGCTCGCCTACTAAATTTCTCGCATACTCAAATCTCGCATACTGTACAGTGTGAACACACTACAAACTCAAAATCTACATCATATCTAGTATGAGTAGTATGCTATTCCGAGTGGTGTTCGACATGACCGTTGACCACGCAAGAGATTTGAGCTCTTTAAATGAAGGATCAATAAAGTAAATAAACATTAACTGACCAAAATGTACCTCAGGTCAAAACTTAAAAGCTGTACAGAAGTGGTGTCATCTATTAGCCGTTCTTTGAACTTGAATGGGTTTCTCCTGCTTTAACGGGATAGAGACAGGAAGGAGGGTGAGAGAGAGGAGGGGTGACATGCTCGATAAGATACATGTGATAAGATAAATGTGTGTGTATAAATGCATAATTTCATCAAATGTAAACAAAACAAATGACAAATCATGTTGTTTTTCCAGAGGTGTATCATCAACAACACCCACCGCCTGGTGGAGCTGTGTGTGTCCAAGCTGTCCCAGGACTGGTTCCCCCTGCTGGAGCTGCTGGCCATGGCCGCCAACCCCCACTGCAAGTTCCACATCTACAACGGCACACGGCCCTCAGAGACCGTCCCCGCGGGGGCGCAGATGGCCGACGACGAGCTCTACGCCCGCCCCCCCGACCCCCGCTCTCCCAAGGTACACCCCCCCTCCCCCCCTGACTCCCGCTCTCCCAAGGTACACCCCCCCTCCCCCCCTGACCCCCGCTCTCCCAAGGTACACCCCCCCCTCCCCCCCCGACTCCCGCTCTCCCAAGG
>NC_137688.1:31582631-31610131 GCF_963989245.1 Nansenia antarctica
GTACCAATGAAAAGTGGGTCATCCCGGCGCTGAAGCAGATCAGAGAGATCTGCAGCCTGTTTGGTGAGGCGCCTCAGAACCTCAGGTAAGGACAGGGTATCCGCGGTGTCTTGAAAATTATTAAAAGTTGATAAATCAATTTTGGGAAAATCAAGACCCTTAATAAGTATTAAAAAGTCTTATCACGATTTTATGAGGTCTTGAATTTTGTAGGTATTTTTCTGAATTAGACCCTGTCCAATGAGTTTGAGTCCTACAAACTTTTAGTTTTAGTTTTA
The DNA here is from genome assembly GCF_963989245.1 of Nansenia antarctica. Taxonomy (NCBI): domain Eukaryota; kingdom Metazoa; phylum Chordata; class Actinopteri; order Argentiniformes; family Microstomatidae; genus Nansenia; species Nansenia antarctica. The sequence goes on from NC_137688.1 coordinate 31,582,910, forward strand.
ACTAAATGTATTAGTTTTATTAAAAAACAAAGATGAACCGGAAATTCTGTTGTATGTTAGTGGTCTAGTCTATTGCAAACTAAAACTGTTAAGTTAAAGGAGTCACTGATGTAAACGGTTACAGCTCGAAGTGGCGGTGAGGTCTGGAAAAATATTGACAAGGTCTTTAAAAAGTCTTAGAAAGGTATTGAAATGAACCTCAAGATTCCTGTATATACCCTGAAGGAAGTACCAAGTTATTTGGTGAAAAGATTTTGGCTACACTGCAAAAAGTAAATGGAAGTATAATGAAATATCTTACATCAAGGCAATATATGCTTTTCTTTTTGACTGACTGCAACAGTTTTAAGATATTTTACTTATTTTAAGAAAGTCTTTCTTTCACTCTTCAAGTGAAGATTTTCCTGTGCTGCTGGCAGATAATTTAGCTTATTTAAGTAATATTTCCCTATTTTATAGTTTTTTTGTCTTGTTTTTGAGAGCTGACTTTTTGCTGTGACGGTTACATCGTTATGGAGGACACAGACGTGATTATTGTGACTGATAATGTTGTGTAGAGATAATGATAATGTTGTGTAGAGATAATGATAATTTCATTGACTCTCTAAATCTCCCTCCCTCCCTCCCTCTCTCCCTCCCTCCGTCCCGCCCTCCCTCCCTCCCTCCCTCCTACAGTCAGACACAGAGGAGTCCTCACGTGTTCTACCGTCACGACCTGATCAACCAGCTGCAGCACAACCACGCCCTGGTCACCCTGGTGGCTGAGAACCTGTCTGCCTACATGGAGACCATGAGACAGTTCTCTAAAGGTGCGTCTAGCATGTTACCTGTCTGTGTGCCTACATGGAGACCATGAGACAGTTCTCTAAAGGTGCGTCTAGTATGTTACCTGTCTGTGTGCCTACATGGAGACCATGAGACAGTTCTCTAAAGGTGCGTCTAGTATGTTACCTGTCTGTGTGCCTACATGGAGACCATGAGACAGTTCTCTAAAGGTGCGTCTAGTATGTTACCTGTCTGTGTGCCTACATGGAGACCATGAGACAGTTCTCTAAAGGTGAGACAGTTCTCTAAAGGTGAGACAGGTCAACACTGTAGTACATAATCCAGCATTTACCTTGTGTTTACCAAGAAACAATGTTTGTGTTTGTGTGTGTGTGTGTGTGTGTGTGTGTGTGTGTGTGTCTTCAGGAGAGCACCCAGACTTCGACCCCCAGACAGTGAGGGTGGGCAGCCGCTACAGTCATGTGCAGGAGGTCCAGGAGAGACTCAACTTTCTGAGGTGTGTGTGTGTGTGTGTGTGTGTGTGTGTGTGTGTGTGTGTGTGTGTGTGTGTGTGTGTGTGTGTGTTTGACTGACTGTTTCTGAGGTGTGCGCGCGTGTGTGTGTGTGTGTGTGTGTGTGCGCGTGTGTATGTGTGTGTGTGTGTGTGTGTGTGTGTGTGTGTGACTGACTGTTTCTGAGGTGTGCGCGTGTGTGTGTGTGTGTGTGTGTGTGTGCGCGTGTGTATGTGTGTGTGTGTGTGTGTGTGTGTGTGACTGACTGTTTCTGAGATGTGTGTTTGTGACGTCTTCCTCCTCTTCTCTCCCTGCTCCAGGTTCCTGCTGAAGGACGGCCAGCTGTGGCTGTGTGCCCCGCAGGCCAAGCAGATCTGGAGGTGTCTGGCCGAGAGCGCCGTCTTCCTGTGTGACCGAGAGGCCTGCTTCAAATGGTACGCTCCAGGAAGACACACACACACACACACACACACGCACACACACAGGGCTCCAGAGCAGTTTACATTTACATTTACATTTGAGCAGACGCTTGGTGGTCCAAAGCGGTTTACAATGAGAAATTCCAGGGACAGCCTCTCTGGAGTAACTTAGGGCTAAGTGCCTTACTAAGGCCTTACTCAAGGGCACACTAGCGGTGGTGTTCCCAGGTGGGACCCACTAGGCCACCACTACCCTCGAACGTGCTTGTACCTTGTATACAAACACGTTATATACAATGTTGAGGAACCAAAGCCAAATCATTTTACTCTTGTATACTTATATATATTGAGACGTAATAAAAGCGATTCTGATTTTGACTCTGGTTCTGATTCTGACTCTGACGCTGACTCTGGTTCTGGTTCTGGTTCTAGTTCTGGTTTTGACTGACTCTGGTTTTGGTTTTGACTCTGGTTCTGACTCTGACTCTGATTCTGACTCTGGTTCTGGTTCAGGTACTCCAAGCTGATGGGTGACGAGCCGGACCTGGACCCGGACATCAACAAGGACTTCTTTGAGAACAACGTCCTGCAGCTGGACCCGGCCCTGCTGACGGAGAACGGCATGAAGTGCTTCGAGAGGTTCTTCAAGGCAGTCAACTGCCGGGAGGGCAAGCTGGTGGCCAAGCGCAAGGCCTACATGATGGACGACCTGGAGCTCATAGGCCTGGACTACCTCTGGAGGGTGGGTCCTGTACTTATAATGTCTTTATAGCACTGTTATAACGCTTTATAAACCCAACACGCATGTCTTTATAGCACTGTTATATAGCTTTATAAACCCAACACTCATGTCTTTATAGCACTGTTATAAAGCTTTATAAACCCAACACTCATGTCTTTATAGCACTGTTATAAAGCTTTACAAACCCAACACGCATGTCTTTATAGCACTGTTATAAAGCTTTATAAACCCAACACGCATGTCTTTATAGCACTGTTATAAAGCTTTATAAACCCAACACGCATGTCTTTATAGCACTGTTATATAGCTTTATAAACCCAACACTCATAGACCTGAGAGACCTCTGGACTGGACACTGTCACTAGAGGGTGATCCTGGGTGTTCTGTTAATCCTCCACCAACAGCCAAGAGACTCTACATTGGTAGACTGAGGTCATGACCCCCTCGCCCTCCCTCTCTAGGTGGTGATCCAGGGCAGTGACGACATTGCCAGCCGAGCCATAGACCTGCTGAAGGAGATCTACACCAACCTGGGCCCCAAGCTGCAGGTCAACCAGGTACAGTAGTGGTCTCAAGGATGTCCAGCAACACCCCTGTTCTTTACCGACCAAAGACACAATGACCAGTTTGAAGTGAGAACATGGTTTGCACGTTTTTACACTGCTGCTTTAAGACTGCTAAAGGTGTACCGTGTGTCTGTGCGCCTGTGCGCGCGTGTGTGTGTGTGTGTGCCTGTGCGCGTGTGTGTGTGGTGATCCCAGGTGGAGATCCACGAGGACTTCATCCAGTCGTGCTTCGACCGCCTGAAGGCGTCCTACGACACACTGTGCGTGCTGGACGGGGACAAGGACAGCATCAACTGCGCGCGGCAGGAGGCCGTACGCATGGTGCGGGTGCTCACAGTGCTCAAGGAGTACATCAACGAGTGTGACAGCGACTACCACGAGGAGAGGACCATCCTGCCCATGTCCAGGTAGAGAGCTTCTCTTTCTGTGTGCCCCCCCCCCCCCTGTTTTAGTTTATTATAGCACGTTAGAGGGGTTGCACTCAAGTGTTGCACTTCTCCAACTGAGGATCGGCATCCATTTTGGTTGATCTTGGCTAACTGAATTTCTAACCCCCCCCCACCTCTCTCTCTCTCTTCTCTCTCTTCTCTCTCTCTCTCTCTCTCTCTCTCTCCCTCTCTCTCTTTATCGCTCTATCTCTCTCTCTCTCTATATATATCTATCTTTATCTCTCTCTCTTCCTCTCTCTCTCTTTATCTCTTCTCTCCCCCCCTCTCTATCTCTCTCTCTGTCTTCTCTCTCTCTCTCTCTCCCTCTCTCTCTCTCTCTCTCCATCGCTTTTTATCTCTCTCTCTCTATATATGTATATCTTTATCTCTCTCTTTCTCTATCTCTCTTTATCTCTTCTCCTCTCTCTTTCTCTCTTTCTCCCTCCATCTCTCCCCCTCCCTCTCTCTCTCTCTCTCCCCCCCTCCCCTTCTCTCAGGGCGTTCCGTGGGAAGCACATCACGTTGATCGTGCGTTTCCCCAACCAGGGGCGCCAGGTGGACGACCTGGACATCTGGTCCCACACCAACGACACCGTGGGCTCCGTGCGCCGCGGCATCCTGACCCGGATCAAGGCCAACGCCACGCACACCAAGATAGAGCTGTTCATCGGCGGGGAGGTGGTGGACCCCAACGACGACAGGAAGCTGATCGGCCAGCTCAACCTCAAAGACAAGACGGTGAGATGGGGATGAAACCCTTTTTAAAGTTTTTTTATATGTTCACAGCCAAGCTCACCTTTACGCATGTGTTTACTGTTTATAAAACATCTCCCCCCCCCCCCCCTGTAGTTGATCACAGCCAAGCTGACCCAGGTGAGCCCCAACATGCCCTCTAGCCCCGACAGCTCCTCCGACTCCTCCACCGGCTCCCCTGGTAACCATGGAAACCACTTCAGCGAGGGCCCCAACCCGGAGGTGGAGAGCTGCCTGCCTGGAGTGGTGAGACAGACGCACACACACACACACACACACACACACACACACACACACACACACACACACACGCACCCGACAGAAACCTAAATGGACTTTGTTGTCTATTGAACTTTCGTCAATCTTCAGAGTAACGTCTTTCTCCACCTCACTAGTGTTTCTAGTTGGACTGGTGATCAGAAGGTCATGAGTTCAAGTCCCACCTGGGAACACCACCACTAGTGTATGCCCTTGAGTTCCCATCTGGGAACAGTCCTTAAGGCACTTAGCCCTCAGTTACTCCAGGGAGACCCTGTCTCTGGAATGTCTGATTGTGAGTAGCTGGATAAAAGCGTCTGTTGAATGGTTAAAATGTAATGTCTCTCTCTCTCCCTCTCTCCTTCTCTCCCTTTCCCTCTCTCGTTCCCTCTCCCTCTCTCTCTCTCTCTCCCTCTCCCTGTCCCTCTCCCTGCCTCCCCCCCCCCCCCTCCCTCCAGATCATGTCCCTCCACCTGCGCTACATCTCCTTCCTGTGGCAGGTGGCTGACCTGGGCTGCACCCTCAACATGCCTCTGCTCAGGGACGGAGCCAGGCTGCTGATGAAGCTGATGCCCCCAGGTACACACACACACAAGCATGCGCACGCACGCACACACACACACACACACACACACACACACACACACACACACACACACACACACACACACACACACACACACACACACACACACACTCAGAGGCCCAATCCCGATTCTCTTTTTTACCACTTCGGCTCGTTTTGGAGTCACTCGTTTTGGAGTCACTCGTTTTGGAGTCACTCGTTTTGGAGCCAGAGCCGTAGTGGTTCCCCGGGGGAAATGGGACAACCCTTCACGACTAATACGTCATCCGTAGTGTAATGAATGGGTTAATTCATAGTCAGGACAGCGCATGCGCTTAAGAGAGAGTTCATGATATACCACTAGGTGACTGACAGGTGTCGAGAGAACCGAAGTAAACTGGTTATACCTTTGTTGAACCCAGACTCATGTGTCTTATTATTCTATGTCCAAGTGACATTACACGTAGTATCGTAGAAAAGCATTGACGCTCGCGATTCATTCACAACTTGAATGAACTTGAACACTATCAATCGATCAAACAAGTCATCAAATAAAAAAGAACAATGCTTCATTATCAGACCATGACAGAATAAGCTCTAACCTGTATGAAACAGTGGTGTAGTCTAGGTGATACGCAGGACTATGCCGTATACCCACTAGGAAAGGCCAAGGATTTCCGTATACCCACTTAAAAATCTGTGAGGATACGTAACGGCGTTTTGTGACAGAACTTTCACTTTCATTCATAAAATTCACCCCGTCTGTGTTACGAAGCGCTTGACTTTTGGACCATTGGGACTGACTATAGCGTCATATACCATCAACGGGCGGAAACATGAAATATGTCAAAATGCAGCACTATCATGCGCAGATCAGCCTTATAACATGTAATTTATATATATATATAACAGCACAGATATATTTTTATGGCGTTACAAAATCCGATGTGACAGGAACGCTGGAGAAACAGCTGTCCACTGCATTAATTAACTCCTTGATGAGTCTCCCGCTCACTGCCCTCCATCCAAAATGGCACATCCATCGATAATATTACATAATAACAACTGCTCGGATTAGATTGCGAGTTGTTTTGGTATAATAAGTGCCGCAATACAGATAGCGTCATATACCACCAAGGGGGGGGGGGGGGAATTTGCGCCTATCATGCACATATCAGCCTGTGGATAGATAACTTTAGATAGATAACTTTACATTAAATATGTCTACCATCATCCGCTGTCAAACACCACAATTTATTTTTAAATAGGGATGTCCCGATCCGATATTGATATCGGATATCGCTGCGATATTGGTCCTGAATGCTGGATCGCAGATCGCACCAGAAAAAAAATAGGCTGCGATCCGCGTGCGCGATCTGGCGTGTCACTCACGTGATGACAACAGTAGTAGTCAGTGGTCACGGGCATGAGAGTTGACTACCTGTGTGTAATGAGTCTGACAATGTCATGATGCTAGCTGGTGAAATCATAAACCATTTGCTTAAGTAATTTTTCGGTTATTTACATAGTCTGAAACTACAGATGGTAAGCTTTCAAATGATATGTCAGACATTGAAATCGGAATGAAATTCAAGACGACACGAGTATTTGAATGTTGGTGCACCGAATGGGAATGCGACAGGAGAAAAATGACTGACCAAACCGCAACAACAAACGCTGCTAGCGGCTAACAGCTAACAGTGGTACATCGCTAGGAACGTCTAACTGCGTTTTTATATCATCACAACATACTGAGAGAACATGGACATGCTAAAAACACATAACTACATTCTGAATGCATCCGTTTGCGCGTCTGTTTTCAGTTTAGCGCTGCCTCTCTGGGAGCCCAGCCCCAGTTCATCAGCTCCCTCACCTCCACTCCCATCTTAACTAGATGAACACACAGTCCTTGCTTTTGAACACGTCCTAAAACGAGAGTATGTTTACAAGTCATTATCACTTACTGGTAGCCTCCGACAAACGAGAACAGTTAATCCAATCCACAGATTATAAGTATTTAGTGATGGTTAAACTGTTTTTTATTATATGGACTGGGTACAAAAAACGAAAACCAGATATTGTTGACACTCCTTCGATTCTGCGACTGGTTTCTGGTCTCACCAGCGGGCTACACTTTTAAAAAGGGTCCTATAATTGATTTGCCATTTGTAAGAGAAGATAAATAGAATACAAACCTGAAGGCACTAAAACTAGAAATCAGACAGTACCGTATTTTCCGCACTATAAGGCGCACTTAAAAGCCTTTAATTTTCAAAAAAAACGACAGTGCGCCTTATAACCCGGAGCGCCTTATATATGGATCAATTGGTTAATTTGTTGATCCATACTGGTTGTACACGGCGCTCAAGGTGCTCTGTCAAAATGTTTCAGTACGACTGGTAAACTACAAAGCCGCACCGCTTGCAGCATTACGGTAATCAGTAAACACCGGTATACTGTGCTTACTCACAGTCCCACACCACAAGACCCCAAGTAAAGAAGACTAAACAGAGTTTCCGAGGGAACAAAGTGAGATTCTTGGTGCTTTCAACTTGAAGTTTTAAAGTACCCACTCGATATAATAAACAACAGTTTAACGATCACTAAACACGTATCATTTGTGTATTGGATTCATTATTCTCGTTTGCCGGAGGCTACCGGTAAGGGAGGGTTGACTTGTAAACATAGTTTCGTTTTAGCTCGTGTTCAAAAGCAAGAACTGTGTGTTCATCTAGTTATGTGTAGTTATGTGTTTTTAGCATGTCGATGTTCTCCCAGTATGTTGTCATGTTATTAAAATACAGTTTAGACCTTCGTAGCGATGTGTTTTGTTAGCTGTTAGCCGCTAGCAGCGTTTGTTGTGGTTTGGTCAGAGTCACTTTTCTCCCATTCAGTGTTTGAGGTGAACCAACATTCAAATACGCCTGTCGTGTTCAATCTTTCTCTGATTTGAATGTACATGTGTGACACATCATTTGAAAGCTTACAATCTGTAGTTTAAGCATGTGTAAAAACTGAAAAAGTACGTTGCACATTTCACCAGGAGCTGTCACATATTGGTTGTTGGTTATAATTGTATAGCCTATTGGTTGTTTTCTGGTGTTGTTTTGCTCTGTTTGTAGTCTACTTGATGTATTTTTATCAGCTGTTAAATCACCACAGCGGTTAATCCACTAATAGAGATAATAGCAGATTGAAAATGCTTGTAGCTAACTACTCTATATCTCGTGGTTGCAGCTATTGCGAATTGCTATTCACGCGAGTCAGCTGTGAATCACCGCAGGTCCTTGACGCTTGTTGCAAAAATGGATGACGAACGGCTGATACTTGAGGTGGAAAAATATATATTTTTGACAGTGGAGCAGGTAGAACGTTGACGGTGACAACGCTCAGGTGGAGCTTGGACAACGGGAAGTTGACACAACACCGATGGAGAGGTGACGCAACGCAGTAGGTGGAGCTTGGGCGTAACGCAACCCCAGTCAAACGTTTGACTGCAGTATCTATTCTATGCGCCTTATAATCCGGTGCGCCTTATAATCCGGTGCGCCCTGTATATGAAAACAGTTCTAAAATAGGCCATTCATTGAAGGTGCGCCTTATAATCCGGTGCGCCTTATAGTGCGGAAAATACGGTAACTCTTTTTTTTCTACAATGCTGAATGCTGCTGTTTAAATTGTTTTAACCAGTTGGTCACTGAGTACTGCAGAGTACTGTTTTTGTTGCTTGAATAAAGGCTGGCAGTCTTTAATAGCCAACTGTTGTTGTGGACTATACTGGGGAAGTATTTGTTATTATTCAGGAGTAAAACAATAAATACAAATATCGGATCGGTATCAGTATCACAGATACCTGAAGCCCAGGTATCGGTATCGGTAGTGAAAAAATGGGATCGGGACATCCCTATTTTTAAATAAACATGATTGTACATCTCTGTAATCGCGCACCGATGTATTTATATGGGGAAGGCTGTGCTTGACGATTCCATTGGACTGACGCCGGGCAGAGGAACAGGGACTGTCGCCCTGTGACAAACGCGCAGATATGAGTGCTCCGGTGTGTCCTGCTTTGATAGTCTAATGCAGCGGTTCCCAACCTTTTGGGACTCACGGCCCACTTTACAAATCTCTACAGTATTCGCGGCCCACGTAGTGCGCGAAGCGTGTAAAGAAAAGGTCTATAATGCATTGAAATGACATTAGGACATCAGACATTAGACATCAGACATGGAAATATGTCAATGCGCGGCTGTCATGCACAAATCAGCTTGTAACGTTAGACACACAGCACATCGGCATAATAACGTTTTGTTGTTGTTGTGCTTGTTATAAAGAAAAGGTCTATAATGCATTTAAATGAATGATACAACCCATTAATAATATTACCTAATAACAACTGCTCGGATTAGATTGCGGGTGCCGCTACATGGAAATAGGTCAAAATGCGCATCATGTACAAGTCAGACGAACGTTTGATAGATAACTTTACATATGTGTACCATCATCTGCTGTCAAACGCCACAGGTAATAATTGATTTATGATTGTACATCTCTGAAATGCTCGACTGTCATGCAGCGTTGTGTTACTGTAACGTTAGACACAGCACCGACATAAAAGCGATTTTTTTTTGGTTATGCTTGTTATAAATAAAAGGTCTATAATGCATTGTAATGACATTAAACTAAGATAATACGATGGTTATCATAATTTTTCAAGTCTTTAATTACAAGTAATTCCAGAAAAAGTAAATGACATTTCAGGCTCGCTTCCGTATTACGAGAGCGAAAATAACATTTCTGTAGATGTTTCGCAATGCATGCCGGAAGGGAGTCTCATGGCTCCGAATCGAACGAGGGTCAAGATTGTCTCCAAACGGAGCCATGGAAAACCCTAACCCTAAATGAGTAATGAATTGGGACGCCACTACGGCTACACATGAACGCGCAAAACGGAGCCGGAGGGGTGAAAACGGAGCCGGAGTGGTGAATTGGGATTCACCCAGACTCTCAAACTCACGCACACACACACTTTCAGACTCTCAAACTCTTACACACTCTCTCTCACACACACACACACACACACACACACACACACACACACACACACACTCAGTGTGTGAGTACCAATGAAGGCCATGCCTCCTGATTGCCTGACTGATTGTTGTGTGTGTGTGTGTGTGTGTGTGTGTGTGTGTGTAGATAACAGCACAGTGGAGAACCTGCGCGCCACCTGTCTGGACCACGCCAAGCTGGGGGAGAACAGCCTCAGCCCCACCCTGGACTCACGCTTCTTTGGCCCCTCGCCCTCACAAGTCCTCTACCTCTCTGAGGTGGGTGACCAGGACCACACTGGGTCCTCTACCTCTCTGAGGTGGGTGACCAGGACCACGCTGGGTCCTCTACCTCTCTGAGGTGGGTGACCAGGACCACTCGGGGTCCTCTACCTCTCTGAGGTGGGTGACCAGGACCACGCTGGGTCCTCTACCTCACTGAGGTGGGTCACCAGGACCACACTGGGTCCTCTGGATGTCCTCCAGGTCTGGATCAGGGACTTCCACAGGAAAGATAGATGGATAGATGAATGGATGGATAGATAGATGGATAGATAGATACTTTATTGATCCCTGACGGCAAATGAAGGTGTTACAGCAGCTCGCACCACAAACAACAACAACAAAATAAGGTGACAATACATCTGAAACATTATATACAGCAGCAACAGTCCAGTATGATTTCACCCAGATCTAGCCAGCCAGAGGAGGAGTACAGTCTTATTGCGGCAGGCAGGAAAGATCTCCTATAGCGTTCCTTAGTGCAGCGTGGTTGTAAAGATCTCCTATAGCGCTCTTTAGTGCAGCGTGGTTGTAAAGATCTCCTATAGCGCTCCTTAGTGCAGCATGGTTGTAAAGATCTCCTATAGCGCTCCTGAGTACAGCGTGGTTGTAAAGATCTCCTATAGTGCTCCTTAGTGCAGCGTGGTTGTAAATATCTCCTATAGCGCTCCTTAGTGCAGCGTGGTTGTAAAGATCTCCTATAGCGCTCCTTAGTGCAGCGTGGTTGTAAAGATCTCCTATAGCGCTCCTTAGTGCAGCGTGGTTGTAAAGATCTCCTATAGCGCTCCTTAGTGCAGCGTGGTTGTAAAGATCTCCTATAGCGCTCCTTAGTGCGCGTGGTTGTAAAGATCTCCTATAGCGCTCCTTAGTGCAGCGTGGTTGTAAAGATCTCCTATAGCGCTCCTTAGTGCAGCGTGGTTGTAAAGATCTCCTATAGCGCTCCTTAGTGCAGCGTGGTTGTAAAGATCTCCTATAGCGCTCCTTAGTGCAGCGTGGTTGTAAAGATCTCCTATAGCGCTCCTTAGTGCAGCGTGGTTGTAAAGATCTCCTATAGCGCTCCTTAGTGCAGCGTGGTTGTAAAGATCTCCTATAGCCAGGGGTGCACATAACTTTTTGGGGCCAGTGCTCAGAGGAGCACCTAGGGATGCTGCTTGGTGCTCCCCGAGCTCGCGAGTCACGACCCGTCCCACAGGATGGATGAAAAAGGGATACATGCAAAACGACATTTATTCATAAATAAAGATGAACGAACAAATGATTGTGTGCAAAACAAAAGAAACAAATGCAAAATCAAATGACTGCTCTTTAAGCATGAAAGTCTGTCAGACTCCTTTAAACACAATGAAATCAACTGATCTCTTTAAGCACTGCTCTGTTCTGTAAACACTGAAATCAACTTTTCAACAAAAAGTTACAGCCTAAGCATTTATTTATACTACAAGCTTAATCGTCATCATCACTGCTCTCTTGACTGCTGTAAATTATCACTGTCCTCAATTTCAACCATGGTAGAGGATGTTTTTTTTGTGATCAACTATTTTTTTATTTTTTATTTTTTTTTGTTGGTGCGCAAAAGCGCCCTCATGCGGCTGATCTGCCGCGCAGCATGCATTTTGGCGACGCATGCGCACTGGCGCACCAGTTATGTGCACCCCTGCCTATAGCGCTCCTTAGTGCAGCGTGGTTGTAAAGATCTCCTATAGCGCTCCTTAGTGCAGCGTGGTTGTAAAGATCTCCTATAGCGCTCCTTAGTGCAGCGTGGTTGGGACAGTATCTCTACTTACACCGCAAAAAGTCAACTTACAAAACAAGGGGAAAAAGGCAATAAAATGGGGGATATAATACTTAAAATAACCAAATGATCTGCCAACAGAACAGGAAAATATCACTTGCCAAGATGCTCTTAAAACAAGTAACAGATATCTTAAAACAATACAAAACAAAACAAGCATATATTGCCATGAATTTAAGATATTTCATCTTACTTATATTTTATACGTTTTTATACTTATACGTTTTGCAACTTTTTGTGTAGTGGTGTGTCTGATTGTTTCCCCCCCCCCCCCCCCCCCCCCCCAGGTGGTGTACGCTCTGCTCATGCCGGCCAGCGGCACGCTGGGGGAGGACGCCAGCGACTTCCAGTACAACTTCCTGAAGAGCGGTGGCCTGCCACTGGTCCTGAGCATGCTCACCAGGAACAACTTCCTGCCCGGCGCGGACATGGAGACGCGGCGCGGGGCGTACCTCAACGCTCTGAAGACGGCCAAGCTGCTGCTCACCGCCGTGGGCTTCGGTCACGTCAAGGCCGTGGCTGAGGCCTGCCAGCCCGTAGTGGAGGGGACCAGTCCTGCATCACCGGTATGCGTGTGTGTGTGTGTGTGTGTGTGTGTGTGTGTGTGTGTGTGTGTGTGTGTGTGGAGGGGGGGGTGTCTGTCAGCCCATAGTGAAGGGGACCAGCCCCGCATCACTGGTACATGTATGCATTGGATCTCGTGTGTGTGTGTGGGGGGGGGGGGTTGGGTGTGTGTGTGTGTGTGTGTGTGTGGTTGTGTGTGTGTGTGTGTGTGTCAAGTGAACGGTGACTGCTATTCCTCATTTCGGTCCTGTTGTGCTCAGATAACCCAGGCTGCTATTCCTAACCCTGCTGTCCTGTCCTGTCCTGTCCAGATCAACCAGGCCACCCACGACCAGGCCCTGGTGCTGCAGAGTGCCCTGCAGAACATCCCCAACCCTGCGTCTGAGTGCATGCTGCGCAACGTGGCCATACGCCTGGCCCAGCAGATCTCTGACGAGGTCAGCCTCATCTGCTGCTTCACTATTACTTTAATGTTACATATACACTACCGTTCAAAAGTTTGGGGTCACCCAGACAATTTCGTGTTTTCCATGAAAACTCACACTTTTATTTATCAAATGAGTTGCAAAATGAATAGAAAATATTGACATGGTTAGAAATAATGATTTTTATTTGAAATAATAATTTTGTCCTTCAAACTTTGCTTTCGTCAAAGAATGCTCTCTGCAGCAATTACAGCATTGCAGACCTTTGGCATTCTAGCTGTTAATTTGTTGAGGTAATCTGAAGAAATTTCACCCCACGCTTCCTGAAGCACCTCCCCCAAGTTGGATTGGCTTGATGGGCACTTCTTGCGTACCATACGGTCAAGCTGTTCCCACAACAGCTCAATGGGGTTGAGATCTGGTGACTCCGCTGGCCACTCCATTACAGACAGAATACTAGCTGCCTGCTTCTTCCCTAAATAGTTCTTGCATAATTTGGAGGTGTGCTTTGGGTCATTGTCCTGTTGTAGAAGGAAATTGGCTCCAATCAGGCGCTGTCTACAGGGTATGGCATGGTGTTGCAAAATCGAGTGATAGCCTTCCTTATTCAAAATCCCTTTTACCTTGTACACATCTCCCACTTTACCAGCACCAAAGCAGCCCCAGACCATCACATTACCTCCACCATGCTTGACAGATGGCGTCAGGCACTCTTCCAGCATCTTTTTACTTGTTCTGCGTCTCACAAATGTTCTTCTGTGTGATCCAAACACCTCAAACTTCGATTTGTCTGTCCATAACACTTTGTTCCAATCTTCCTCTGTCCAATGTCTGTGTTCTTTTGCCCATATTAATCTTTTACTTTTATTGGCCAGTCTCAGATATGGCTTTTTCTTTGCCACTCTGCCTAGAAGGCCAGCATCCCGGAGTCGCCTCTTCACTGTAGACGTTGACACTGGCGTTTTGCGGGTACCATTTAATGAAGCTGCCAGTTCAGGACCTGTGAGACGTCTATTTCTCAAACTAGAGACTCTAATGTACTTGTCTTCTTGCTCAGTTGTGCACCAGGGCCTCCCACTTCTCTTTCTACTCTGGTTAGAGCCTGTTTGTGCTGTTCTCTGAAGGGAGTAGTACACACCGTTGTAGGAAATGTTCAGTTTCTTGGCAATTTCTCACATGGAATAGCCTTCATTTCTAAGAACAAGAATAGACTGTCGAGTTTCATATGAAGGTTCTCTTTTTCTGGCCATTTTGAGAGTATAATCGAACCCACAAATGTGATGCTCCAGATACTCAACTAGCTCAAAGGAAGGCCATTTGTATAGCTTCTCTAACCAGCAAAACCGTTTTCAGCTGTGCTAACGTTTTTTAAAGGTTTTTCTAATCATCCATTAGCTTTTTAACGCGATTAGCAAACACGATGTACCATTAGAACACTGAGTGACGGTTGCTGGAAATGGGCCTCTATACACCTATGTAGATATTCCATTAAAAAACAGATGTTTGCAGCCAGAATAGTCATTTTCCACATTAACAATGTATAGAGTGTATTTCTGATTAATTTAATGTTATCTTCATTGAAGAAAACAGTGCTTTTCTTTCAAAAATATGGACATTTCTAAGTGACCCCAAACTTTTGAACGGTAGTGTATATATTTATATTATTATTATTTATTATTATTATTGTTGTTGTTGTTATTATTGTTGTTAGGATTAAGGGATAATATATATATATATACACAATTATTTATGTTTCTATTATGATTATTATTATTGTTAGGGTTAAGGGATAATATATATATCATTTTTTTGGGAATACTTTTGCAAGGCACTGTATATACTTGTTTATATTATTATTATTATTATTATTATTATTATTATTATTATTATTATTATTATTATTATTATTATTATTATTATTATTATTATTATTATTATGTTATCTGCTGCATGTGTTAAGCTGCTGCAGGGCAGGGTATTGTGTGTTAAGCTGCTGCAGAGCAGGGTATTGTGTGTTAAGCTGCTGCAGAGCAGGGTATTGTGTGTTAAGCTGCTGCAGAGCAGGGTATTGGCATATGTACCAGTTCTCCAGAGAGAAACCCCCCAGAGCATGACCGTGAGCCGGCCTTATGTGGATGTGTCCCCCCCTCCCCTCCAGAACTTCTTCCAGGCCTCTAAGTACATCCCAGACATCTGTGTGACCCGGGCCGTGCAGAAGATCGTCTGGGCGTCTGGCTGCGGCACCGTGCAGCTGGTCTTCAGCTCCAACGACGAGATCAGCCAGATCTACGAGAAGGTCAGTCCTGTTTTTTACGTGTGTTTTACGTTTTGTCTGTGTTTTTTTACGTGTGTTTTACAGTTTTTACGTTGTTTTCTACGTGTTTAAAAAACGTATAATAATAATTTATGCTTTTTATGTGGGTTTTTAAAATGTTTTTTACGTGTTTTATGCTGTTAAACATGTAAAGTTAACAGACCAAAGCGTCTGGCCAGGATCCAGTCTGTTGGATAGATTGATCATCTTAATAATTTGACCCTGGCAGTCAGTGTGTCTTGTTAACTCATATTTCTGTGTGTGTGTCTGTGTGTTTGTCTGCGTGTCTGCGTGTCTGCGTGTGTCTGTGTCTGTGTGTGTGTGTGCGTGTGTGTGTGTGCGTGTGTCTGTCCGTGCGTGCGTTTGTCTGCGTGTGTGAGCGCGTGTGTGTGTGTGTGTGTGTGTGTGTGTGTGTGTGTGTGTCTGTGCGCCTCCAGACCAACGCGGGTAAGGAGCCTGACGGGGAGGATGAGCAGGTGTGCTGTGAGGCCCTGGAGGTCATGACCCTGTGCTTCGCCCTGCTGCCCACCGCCCTGGACACCCTCAGCAAGGAGAAGGCCTGGCAGACCTTCATCATCGACCTGCTGCTGCACTGCCACAGCACGTACGTCTGTCTGTCTGTCTGGCTGGCTGTCTGGCTGTCTGTCTGTCATTGTTCTTGCACCATCAATGGCTGCTACTTACACAGCCATCTACTACCGGGCAAAAAAAAAAAAAAATCACCTTTTTGGGACCACCAGTTTGCATATCCTCTGGATAGACCTGTCTTATCTATCAGTTGTTTTATATGTCTCTGGTGTCTTCTCCTCCTCCCTCTGTGTCTCCTCCTCCCTCTGTGTCTCTGGTGTCTCTCTGTGTCTCTGGTGTCTTCTCTTCCTCCCTCTGTGTCTCTTCCTCCCTCTGTCTCTCCTCCTCCCTCTGTCTCTCCTCCTCCCTCTGTGTCTCTTCCTCCCTCTGTGTCTCCTCCTCCCTCTGTGTCTCCTCCTCCCTCTGTGTCTCCTCCTCCCTCTGTCTCTCTTCCTCCCTCTGTCTCTCCTCCTCCCTCTGTCTCTCTTCCTCCCTGTGTCTCTTCCTCCCTCTGTCTCTCTTCCTCCCTCTGTCTCTCCTCCTCCCTCTGTCTCTCCTCCTCTCTCTGTGTCTCTTCCTCCCTCTGTCTCTCCTCCTCTCTCTGTGTCTCTTCCTCCCTCTGTCTCTCCTCCTCTCTCTGTGTCTCTTCCTCCCTCTGTCTCTCTTCCTCCCTCTGTCTCTCCTCCTCCCTCTGTGTCTCTGGTGTTCTGCAGGTCTGTTCGTCAGATGGCCCAGGAGCAGTTCTTCCTCATGGCCACCAGGTGCTGTATGGGACACCGGCCTCTCCTCTTCTTCATCACCCTCCTCTTCACAGTCCTCGGGGTGAGAATCAGCATTCCGTGTTTCCCCCTATATTCATTCCGCCAAGGCAAAATCATTGCGCTGCGCTACGTTTTCCCCCCCTCAATTCAGGACACTGCAAAAAGTCAGCTCTCAAAAACCAGAAAAAATAACAATAAATTGGGGAAAATGTTACTTAAAATAAGCTAAATGATCTGCCTACAGAACAGGAACATTTCACGTGCTAATTTTTTCTTAAAACAAGTAAAAGATATCTTAAAACTAGTGCAGTGAGACAAAAAAAACACGCATATATTGCCTTGATTTAAGATATTTCATCTTACTTTGATTTACTTTTTGCAATGTATGTCTTCCTTCCCTCTCCTCTCCCAGACCACGGCCAAGGAGAGGGCGAAGCACGCGGGCGACTACTTCACACTGCTGAGGCACCTGCTGAACTACGCCTTCAACAGCAACATCAACCTGCCCAACGCTGAGGTGCTGCTCAACAACGAGATCGACTGGCTGAAGAAGATCAGGGTACGTCACAGTGTGTCTAATGTCCTCAGTGTGTCTACAGTATATCTATCTATCTATATATCTATATATCTGGGGGGCGGCAGTGGCTTAGTGGTTAGAGAGGCCGGCTAGCAATCAGATTTATTATTATTATATCTACAGTGTATCTAGTCATTCATTTGTAGACATGACTCCTGCACATGACGTTAGCCTTGTGTTTTTCATTGGTCATCATTTCCATCTGATATCTATTTTATGGTTTTTGTATTTTTTTACATTTTATTTTATTATATTATTATTCAATTGTCGCTTTATTTTGTTGCTGCTGTTTGTGGTGTGATTAAGCAATATCACACGAGAGGGAGTGTGTTATACTGAATATCAGCACGGCTGTGATTCGGTCTTAGGTACGAGGCTGCAGGCCGAGTACCGAAGACAATCACAGCCGTGCTGATATTCAGTATAACAGCACGACCTCGAGTGTGATATTGCTTTTATACAACAGTTCTACAGCGCGATTTATTAGTTAACAGTAATAAGCGACAACAGATTATGATTTGTTTGTTTATTTAATCATAAAAATAAACAAAACATAGTTCCGCAACGAACTTCAAATGGACTGTTGCCTAGTAACCTGAACACTCATTTAGTTAGTAGAACATCTGTGCGGCGGAGTGATACATATAGTCAAAAGTCCCAGTGCTGTTATACTGTATATCAGCACTCATGGAATGCCTCTTGTCCAATCAAATTACTTGGTCGGAACTAACTGTTGTATAAGCTTCTATAACACCTTATCTATCTGTCTGTCTGTCTATCTATCTATCTGTCTGTCTGTCTGTCTGTCTATCTATATGGAAATCATCAAGATGAGCATTAGTGTTAGGGTCATTCCGTTGTCTCTGGTTCATGGCTGATTCCCCCCCCCCCCCCCCAGGATGAGGGTTAGGGTTATTATGTTGTCTCTGGTTCATGTCTGACCCCCCCCCCAGGATGAGCATTAGTGTTAGGGTCATACAGGGCTGGACTGGGACAAAAATTAGGCCCTGGCATTTTTGGCCCAGACAGGCCCACCCCAATCGGTCGGACCACACCCACCAGCACAAAAATACTTGCCTTATATACTCGTCTTATATACTGTGCTGTACAGTCATATGACAAACTGTAGTATTCCCCCAAACCACTACAAAGACGACTACATACAATAAGCAATGGTACCAGTGCAAGTAGACCAGTGTACTCAGTGATCAGATTCCAGAGCGAATTTACGAACGCAGCCTTGTTGTTCTAGATGTTTTTTCCATTATCAACCTATCATTGCGCTTTAGAGTAAAACAAAGCACGCAACTGTCGTGTCTATCTTTTCATGGCAACTCTACATTGTGATTTACAAGGGATATTAACTAATATTAAGTAATATTATTACTTGGTTACATTTTGCAATTGATCCGCGGTACACATGCGTGCCGAACCGTGGGGGGCGATCCGTTACACCCCTAACAGCTACCTATATTTTCCTTACCGGGTCAACGGTTACAGGCTGACTCGGCCCCGCTTCTTCTGTATCCTCTCTATCCTCTGTATCTGTACCCTGCTCCCGCTCCTCCCTGCCAGCCTCCTCTTCAACCTGTTGCTGTTGCTGCTGTGGTAAACTTGAGGGTGCAGCAAACATGTCCGTAATGTTTACACATTTGGCAGCATCTGCCTCGAGTTTCTTTTTGTTTTTCTCCCTAAGTTTTTCCCAGCCTCCCTTCCGTTTTAGTGTGCTTTTGCGCTCCATCTCTCTCAGTATCTATCTAGTAACTATCCAGGCTAACTAAATTTATTTTGCTGGCCGGCTCGGCCCAAAACTACCGCGAAACTGAGACGGAGGTCTGGTGCTGCGTGCGTGCGTGACCCCTGACCCCCCCCCCCCCTTCTCTCTGTTGATTGGGCCAGCCCAGTGTCTGTACAGAAAATTGGGCAATGGGCCGCTGTCCCTGATTTATGGGCCGTTCAATGGTAGCTTTCTATTTATGGGCCGTTCGATGGTAGCTTTCGGCCGGGCCGGCTGGTAAAAAAAAAAAAAAAAAAAACTTTTTTTGCCGGTCGGCTCGGCCCAAAACTACCGCGGCCCACCGGGCAAATGCCCGGTATGCCAGATGGCCAGTCCAGCCCTGGGGTCATACGTTGTCTCTGGTTCATGTCTGACCCCCCCCTCCCCATGTCTGACCCCCCCCCCCTAGGATGAGGTGAAGCGGACGGGGGAGACCGGGGTGGAGGAGACCATTCTGGAAGGTCACCTGGGGGTCACCAAGGAGCTGCTGGCCTTCCAGACCCCAGAGAAGAAGTTCTACATCGGCTGTGAGAAAGGCGGGGCCAACCTCATCACGGTGTGTGTGTGTGTGTGTCCGTGGCACGTTATTGTGAATACAAATACAACTGTATATCACTGTTGAGATGACCTTTCCTCCTCACAATCTCTCCATGATCTTCAAGATTTTGGTGCTCAATCTAGTAGCCAGACTGTAGGCCTACAGCTGGTTCTCTGGGTAACCCCCCCCTCCTCCTCCTCCTCCCTCCTCCTCCTCCTCCTCCTCCCTCCTTCTCTCTCTCTCTCTCTCACTCCAGGAGCTGATCGATGACTTCATCTTCCCGGCGTCGAACGTGTACCTGCAGTACGTGAAGAGCGGGGAGTTCCCCGCGGAGCAGGCCATCCCCGTCTGCAGTAGCCCCGCCTCTATAAACGCCGGCTTCGAGCTGCTGGTGGCGCTGGCGGTCGGGTGCGTCAGGAACCTCAAGCAGATCGTCGAGACGCTCACAGACATGTATTATCTAGGTGAGACACTCACAGACATGTATTATCTAGGTGAGACACTCACAGACATGTAATCTGGGTGAGACACTCACAGACATGTATTATCTAGGTGAGACGCTCACAGACATGTATTATCGAGGTGAGACGTGTATTATCTAGGTGAGACACTCACAGACATGTATTATCTAGGTGAGACGCTCACAGACATGTATTATCTAGGTGAGACACTCACAGACATGTAATCTGGGTGAGACACTCACAGACATGTATTATCTAGGTGAGACGCTCACAGACATGTATTATCGAGGTGAGACGCTCACAGACATGTAATCTGGGTGAGACACTCACAGACATGTATTATCTAGGTGAGACGCTCACAGACATGTATTATCGAGGTGAGACGCTCACAGACATGTGTTGTCTAGGTGAGACACTCACAGACATGTATTATCTAGGTGAGACACTCACAGACATGTGTTATCTAGGTGAGACGCTCACAGACATGTGTTGTGTAGGTGAGACACTCACAGACATGTATTATCTAGGTGAGACGCTCACAGACATGTGTTGTGTAGGTGAGACACTCACAGACATGTATTATCTAGGTGAGACACTCACAGACATGTATTATCTAGGTGAGACACTCACAGACATGTGTTATCTAGGTGAGACGCTCACAGACATGTGTTGTGTAGGTGAGACACTCACAGACATGTATTATCTAGGTGAGACGCTCACAGACATGTGTTGTGTAGGTGAGACACTCACAGACATGTATTATCTAGGTGAGACGCTCACAGACATGTATTATCGAGGTGAGACGCTCACAGACATGTGTTGTCTAGGTGAGACACTCACAGACATGTATTATCTAGGTGAGACACTCACAGACGTGTTATCTAGGTGAGACACTCATAGACATGTATTATCTAGGTGAGACACTCAGACATGTGTTATCTAGGTGAGACACTCACAGACATGTATTATCTAGGTGAGACACTCAGACATGTATTATCTAGGTGAGACACTCACAGACATGTGTTATCTAGGTGAGACACTCACAGACATGTATTATCCAGGTGAGACGCTCACAGACATGTGTTATCTAGGTGAGACGCTCACAGACATGTGTTATCTAGGTGAGACACTCACAGACATGTATTATCTAGGTGAGACACTCAGACATGTATTATCTAGGTGAGACACTCACAGACATGTGTTATCTAGGTGAGACACTCACAGACATGTATTATCCAGGTGAGACACTCACAGACATGTATTATCTAGGTGAGACACTCACAGACATGTATTATCTAGGTGCGACGCTCACAGACATGTATTACTGTATCTAGGTGAGACGCTCACAGACATGTGTTATCTAGGTGAGACACTCACAGACATGTGTTATCTAGGTGAGACACTCACAGACATGTATTATCTAGGTGAGACACTCAGACATGTATTATCCAGGTGAGACACTCACAGACATGTATTATCTAGGTGAGACGCTCACAGACATGTATTATCTAGGTGAGACACTCACAGACATGTGTTGTCTAGGTGAGACACTCACAGACATGTATTATCTAGGTGAGACACTCACAGACATGTATTATCCAGGTGAGACGCTCACAGACATGTGTTATCTAGGTGAGACGCTCACAGACATGTGTTATCTAGGTGAGACACTCACAGACATGTATTATCTAGGTGAGACACTCAGACATGTATTATCTAGGTGAGACACTCACAGACATGTGTTATCTAGGTGAGACACTCACAGACATGTATTATCCAGGTGAGACACTCAGACATGTATTATCTAGGTGAGACGCTCACAGACATGTATTATCTAGGTGAGACGCTCACAGACATGTGTTATCTAGGTGAGACACTCACAGACATGTATTATCTAGGTGAGACACTCACAGACATGTATTATCTAGGTGAGACACTCACAGACATGTATTATCTGGGTGAGACGTTCACAGACATGTGTTATCTAGGTGAGACACTCAGAGACATGTATTATCGCTCTCTCTCTCTTCCTGTCTCTCTCTCTCTCTCTTCCTGTCTCTCTCTCTTTGTCTCTCCCTCCCTGTCTTTCTCTCTCTATTTGTCCCTCTCTCCTTGTCTCTCTCTCCCTGTCCCTCTCTCTTTGTCTCTCTCTCTCTCCCTCTCTCTCTCCCCCTGTCTCTCTGTCTTTGTCTCTCCCTCCCTGTCTTTCTCTCTCTTTGTCTCTCCCTCTTTGTCTCTCTCTCCCTGTCCCTCTCTCTTTGTCTCTCTCTCTCTCTCTCTCTCCCTGTCTCTCTCCCTGTCTCTCTCTCCCTGTCTCTCCCCCTGTCTCTCTCTCTTTGTCTCCCTCTCCCTGTCTTTTTATCCATCCGTCCCTTCATCCTTCCATCCTCAGGTTCTGAGACGCTGACAGAGTGGGAGTACCTGCCCCCCGTGGGCCCGCGGCCCAACAAAGGCTTCGTGGGCCTGAAGAACGCCGGGGCCACCTGCTACATGAACTCAGTCATCCAGCAGCTGTACATGATCCCTCCCATCCGCGACGGCATCCTGGCCGTGGAAGGCTCCGGAAGCCCTGGCATCGACCTGGACGACGACACGTCTGGAGACGAGAAGCCGGAGAACGAGGTGATCTGGAGTACTGTCTCTCTCTGTCTCTCTCTCTGTCTCTCTCTCTCTCTCTCTTTGTGTCTCTCAGTCTCTCTCTTTGTCTCTCTCTTTGTCTCTCTCTTTGTCTCTCTCTTTGTCTCTCTCTTTGTCTCTCTCTCTCTTTGTCTCTCTCTGTCTTTGTCTCTCTCTGTCTTTGTCTCTCTCTCTCTTTGTCTCTCTCTCTTTTTGTCTCTCTGTCTTTGTCTCACTCTCTTTGTCTCTTTCTCTTTGTCTCTCTCTCTCTCTCTCCCTGTCTCTCTCTCTTTGTCTCTGTCTCTCTCTCTTTGTCTCTCTCTCTCTCCCTGTCTCTCTCTCTTTGTCTCTGTCTCTCTCTCTTTGTCTCTCTCTCTCTCCCTGTCTCTCTCTCCCTGTCTCTCTCTCTTTGTCTCTGTCTCTCTCTCTCTTTGTCTCTCTCTCTCTCTCTCTCTCCCTGTAGCAGGAGAACAAGGTGATCTGGAGTACTGTTTATTCTTTTATAAAAACGCCTGAAGGAGGTCTATGAAAGGCAGAAAGCTCGCAATAAAACATTTTGCACAGTTCTGAGTGTGCGGCTTCTTTTCATTCTATTTGATACACTTCAGCTCCAGCACCTCGGCTGAGTCTGGTTACGGATGATTCATTCTACCTTTTCCTAGCATTGTGTGGCTGGCCCTTGTGTAGATTTCATTATCTTATGATGACCGATGGATAGATGATACACTTACTTAGACCATTGTATTGGTTGTAAGTCGCTTTGGATAAAGGCGTCTACTTAAATCCCCAAAATGTAAGTGTCAATGTGAATGTAAATCGTGAGCTTAGAATTATAAGGTTCTATCTCCGTTTAGGGTAGTTCAGAGATATTGAGCGTCAACGTTTTTACATTCCATTATGTTTTGTGAGATGGAACCGTTGTATTTTATTAATTACTAACTAAAACATTTCAACATTTTAAAAATAACACCACACAGGCATTAATAAACACCTAATGGATCAGATTATGTAAAAAACTACATTTTGAGTTTCTATGGAGATAGAACCTTATAATTCTAACGTCACAAAATGTCTCCCCCCCCCTCAGAGCAACACTGACCAGCGTGACGAGGTGTTCAGCTACCAGCAGCAGTTTGACGACAAGCCAGGGGGGAAGTCAGAAGACAGGAAGGACTACAACATCGGCGTGTTGCGCCACCTACAGGTCATCTTCGGTCACTTGGCCTCTTCCAGGCTACAGTACTACGTACCCAGAGGGTTCTGGAAGAAGTTTAGGTGAGTTGACACATGAGCACACAAGGCTCTAATACATATCATCACCTTCTTAAAATAATGGCTTACGTCACTTTGGAGGAAAATTATGTTTTGGCCAAACGTAAAAATATGACGTAAGCCATTATTTGAAGAAGGTGACGACATATGAAATGTAAAACACATACATCATATTTGTGTCTGAGGTGAAGTTTTATTGTTACGTCACCTTAGACGAGAGTAAAATTCTTAGGCTTCAGTTCCTGACATTGCAGCACAAAGACAATAAGGCAACAAGGTCGTCAAGACAAATAAAGTGACCATAGTTACAAGGCATAAGTGAGATAAGTGACAGTTGGACGTCTGAGAAGAAGTCCAAGAAAACAGGTCTGTGGCGCAGGCTTTCACACCAACATATCCATTGTTAATGACTTATATAATATAACCCTCTCCCCTCCCCCCTCCTCCTCCTCCCCCCTCTCCTCCACCTCTCCCCCCCCTCCCCTGCAGGCTATGGGGAGAGCCAGTGAACCTACGAGAGCAACATGACGCCCTGGAGTTCTTCAACTCTCTGGTGGACAGTCTGGACGAGGCTCTGAAGGCAATGGGCCACTCCTCCATGCTCAGCAGGGTCCTGGGGGGCTCCTTCGCCGACCAGAAGATCTGCCAGGGCTGCCCACACAGGTGACTCTTAACCCCCCCACACAGGTGACCTTTAACCCCCCCACACAGGTGACTCTTAATCCCCCCACACAGGTGACTTTGTTTTACCTGGGCTGCCCACACAGGTGACTTTGTTTTACCAGGGCTGCCCACACAGGTGACTTTGTTTTACCAGGGCTGCCCACACAGGTCATTTTGTTTTACCCCCTCCCCAAATTATTATTTTTAACTCTCTTTTTTTTCAGACACCGGGTGTGGATTCAACATGGGTCTGTCACGCCAAATAGTGTCCACTTGCCAGAATGTGTCCGGATTTGACGTAATCAG
Organism: Nansenia antarctica; assembly: GCF_963989245.1. NCBI lineage: Eukaryota > Metazoa > Chordata > Actinopteri > Argentiniformes > Microstomatidae > Nansenia > Nansenia antarctica. The sequence goes on from NC_137688.1 coordinate 31,607,884, forward strand.
GTCTTTCGAACGCCGTTGCTATGCCGACGCTAGCATTCCGGACATTCCTGAGTAAACTCTACCGCTCGTTGTTAACTCAAACCCACATCACATCAGCTAAAGTAGTGATACATATAATTCCATAACTGGGTAGTACTTTGTTTCCACTCATAGCTGGCTAGCTAGCTTACTTACTTATCAAATGTACATTTGGGACAGTAATAGTCACGACTGGCATGCTGCTAGATGATAAGTAAGTAAATAAGTAAGTTAAATAGCTAGCTATGATTGGAAACAAAGTAGTATCCAGTTATGGAATTATATTCTATACTAATCACTACTTTGGCTGATGTGATGTGGGTTTGTGCAAATTACTTGTGAAATTAGCATGCCGGAATGCTAGTGTCGGCATAGCAACAAACTCATCATGGCCTGATTACATCACCCGGACAAATTTTGTCAGGCGGCAATAGGCAAACACTATTTGGCATGACAGATCTGTAATATGTTTCTCTACTATAAACAAATAATAATAATAATAATAATAATAAAAAGGAATCCTTCCTTCTTCTAGCAATGTAGCTGCCAATAGCCCCTTTGTCATAACATAGACATGATGATGCATTCTTACAATGACTGACGGTTAGATGATTCACTTATTTTAGACAAATGTATTGGTTGTAAGTCGTTTTGGATAAAGGCGACTGCTAAATGCCAAAAATCGAAGAAGAAGAAGAAAAGAAGAACTTGTCAGTCAATTGGTGGAATGTGCTATGTTTTCCTCTAGGCACAGGGTCAGCTATAGTTTGCGGCCCTGGAGCAATTAGGGGTTAAGTGCCTTGCTCAAGGGCACATGCAGCTCCCTCCTAAGGCGGGGATCGAACCAGCAACCTTCCGATTGCTAGCCGGCCTCTCTAACCTCTAGGCTTCCGCCGCCCCTATCTAAAATGTACTTCTCCCTCCCCAGGTACGAGTGTGAGGAGTCGTTCACCACGCTGAACGTGGACATCAGGAACCACCAGAACCTGCTGGACTCCATGGAGCAGTACGTCAAGGGAGACCTGCTGGAGGGCGCCAACGCCTACCACTGTGAGAAGTGCAACAAGAAGGTACCTGACCGCTCTCCCCCTCTTTGTGTTTATCAGCTGACCTGTGCTTTTACTAGTAGTGGTGTTTGTGTGTGTGTGTGTGTGTGTGTGTGTGTGTGTGGGGGGGGGGGGGGGGTAGTGGTGGTCTACTAGTAGATATTGAGTTGGAGTTCAAAAGTTACTCCAGAGAGACTGTCCCTCTAGACTGTAATTTCTAATTCACACTCTATGTCACTTTGGATAAAGGCGTCTGCTAAATGGTAACATTGTAAATGTAGTTCAGCCGGCAAGATTTCATTAGCAATATGACATTTCCTTTTCCTACATTTTTTACATTTTACATTTTACATTTTTGACCCAAAACATCTGCTAAATGTGACAACAGTGTATGATAATCACATTATCAGATTTATAAACACAGCTTATAGTACACTCCACTGTGGTCTCTGTTCTTGCCTCTCTATCGCCCCCTACAGGTGGACACAGTGAAGCGCCTGCTCATTAAGAAGCTGCCCCCGGTGCTGGCCATCCAGCTGAAGCGCTTTGACTACGACTGGGAGAGGGAGTGTGCCATCAAGTTCAACGACTACTTTGAGTTCCCCCGGGAGCTGGACATGGAGCCCTACACCGTGGCGGGCGTGGCCAAGCTGGAGGGGGACGACGGGAACCCAGAGAGCCAGGTAGATGACCATGACCCCTGACCCTAACCCCTGACCCTGGGCGCCAGGTAGAGAACCATGACCCTGACCCTAACCCTAACCCCTGACCCTGAGCGCCAGGTAGAGAACCATGACCCTGACCCCTGACCCTGACCCTGACCCCTGACTGTCAGGTAGAGAACCCTGACCCCTGACCCTGAGCGCCAGGTAGACAACCATGACCCCTAACCCTGACCCCTGACCCTAACCCTGACCCTGACAGCCAGGTAGAGAACTAATACAATGTCCCTCCCCCCCCCCCCCCCCCCCTCCCTCCCTCCCCCTCCTCCCTCCCTCCCCCCCATCAGATGATCCAACAGAACGAGCCCTCAGAACCCGACCCTCCCGGCTGCAGTTCCCGCTACCGCCTGGTGGGGGTGCTGGTCCACTCGGGCCAGGCCAGCGGCGGCCATTACTACTCCTACATCGTCCAGCGGTCCGGCAACCCCAGCGGAGGCCCCGGCGGCAGCAACAGCGGCGACC